>NC_023755.2:39273830-39585990 GCF_000499845.2 Phaseolus vulgaris
ATATGAGTATTTTGTGTGGTGACCTTTTTCAGGAAGCCAGTGGAGCAGTTGTTAGAGGCAGTAGAGGCAATCACTTTGAATGATATCTCTGAATTTTCTCAGAAGATTATTTCCTCGCCTCTCACTATGGCATCCTATGGGGATGGTAATCTTCAATTAATTAATAATTTAATTCAAGCATTAGGTTTGGTTACTGATAATGCTGTTGCATTGTGCTTCTCTTGCAGTTATGAATGTTCCCAGTTATGAATCAGTTAGCAGCAAGTTCCATGCAAAATGAAATTGCTTTTCACCCTCACCAATCCTAAATAAACCCGGGAGATTTTGTGTGGATTTGAGATTAACCTTTTATGTTTTGGTTTGAGTATTCTCACCCATTGAAATATCACGGCATTTTCCTTCTTTTTTCTCAAGGAATTAATTTTCTGTATTTCTTTTCTTATTATTTTTCAGTGATTTGGTTTCTACTTCTGCAAGAAAAATGCTTTATCTCACATCTTTTAAGAAAAAAAGTTATTTCTATTTAGTTGTCAATTTAAAAATTTAAAATAATATCAAAGATGATTTTCTTAATTATTTAAAAAGAACAAAAGTAAAATATGTTACCATAGAAAAGAGAGAACTAGAAGATATATTAAGAAACTAGTGATACTTTTAATAAAAGAAAGGAGACTAATCATATATGTTATAAATTTAAAATGATAAATAAATAAATAAAACCTTAAATTCTAAAATAAATAAATTCATGGCGCTTAAGACCATTAATTATTGTCTCTTAATTATGATTTTTAACTCAATTTTAAAAGATTCTTAGATTCACTTTCCAAGCAAAAGAAATTACTTATTTAATTTAGTTTTAAAAAACACAATTTTATTTTTTTGGAAGGGATATTTTTCATGATTATTATTAATACTATTTTATTGGTATTTTGATGGTTATTATAATTACTAATATTACCATTAATATTATTAAGATGGCCACTAATTTAGTATCATCACCTTCTTACAAATATATCTTTAAATTAATTTTAATAAGATAGAAAATTTAAACAAATTTACTTTGTAATTAAAAGTAAATAAAAAATGTAATTTAAATTCATTCTAGACAGAAAATTGGTTGTAAAATTTATATGTTTTTTTAACTTACATCTGAAAATAATCCTGAACGTTTCTAGGTAATGGGTATAATACATTAATTTTAAGTTTCTTTTCATTCTTGAAGAAAAAATTAAGACATTTAATGTTATGAATTAAAATAATTTCTTTAATTCAATAAACATTGTGGAATGCATTGATTTTAAGTGTTTGTAAGTGTTTCGTTAATGTCCGGAGTAATTTTGAAAATAAAATAAAATATATATATATATATTTAATATTCAAATAAATTAAATAATTACTTTAAATTGATAAATTAGTTAGTCAATTCTTATACAAATATTAAAGGAAGTATATTTAATTTATACGATATTTGATAATTTCGTTAAAATTAATTATATAGTACATTAAATAAATATAATGATTCCTAATATTAGTTTTATATTATATATATTAGAGAATGGTATTAGTATTCATATCTATTAATGAAGGTGTTGCATAGTTGCAGATCTTATTAAATTAATATTGTGAAGATTATTTTAGTAATATTTTTTTACTACAATGAATTTTAGCAAAATCTAAAAATAAACTAAAATATAATGAAAAAAAAGTTTTATTAACACCGTCAACACAGTGAATAACATATTTTGATATTGTTTATAATAATATGATAATAATTTTAAATTAAAAATAAAATAAAATGAAAAAAATATTAATGTATTAAGATGTGAAGGATATATTTTTAATGTTGAAAGTGTTAATATATCAGGACCCAAATATCTATATTCAATATCTGCCCGGAGAAAGAAATATATATTATAAAATAACATTATTATTTTTGGAATATTATTAGTTCATATAAATAATTTATTGGAAAGCATTTCAAATGTAATTTTTAAAGTATATTATCATAAAAACTATCAATTTGTCATACATACTTACTACATCAAATGAAATGTGAAGTAACGTGAAGGCCACTAACGTTCCAACATGTCATCCATCATCACCATATACACTCTGCATAAGCAAAATAAAATACCATAATCATTCTTCCATTCATATTCATCATCCTTCAAATCAAAGCTTCAATTGAATCGAAGATGTCTTGGCAAACCTACGTGGATGACCACCTAATGTGCGATTTCGACGGCCACACTCTGGCGGCCGCCGCCATCATCGGCCACGACGGCACTGTGTGGGCGCAGAGCTCCACATTTCCTGAGGTTAGTTCATTAGCTGATTAGGTTTCTGTTGTGTTCTGGTTAATTTTGAAATGAAGAATAGAATGTAATTGAGATGCAGTTTAAGGGAGAAGAAATTGAAGGCATTATATGAACCTGGAAGGCTTGCCCCAACGGGCCTGCTCCTCGGTGATACCAAGTACATGGTCATCCAAGGTGAACCTGGAGCTGTTATTCGCGGCAAGAAGGTTCTTCTTTTCTATCCTTCTAAAGTATACTCTACCTATGTAACACAAATACGAGACTCTGATTTGTTCATTTGATGTGTACATTTTGACGTATATATAGTTAGTTGAAAATGATTTGTTCTTTATTTTTATAATCATAATAAAATTTTATATTATAAGTTTAAGTTTTAGAAAATTAATGTATTTTTTATTTTTAAAATTGTGTTGAAACTTCATTAAAATTGGAAAATTTTAAAAAATATTTTTTAAATTGAACATTTTAGCGAGTCTTATGTTTGTTGATGTCTGATACGTGTGTCTGACACGAACATCATTTAAGAAGTGTGTCCGAGATTCATAGCATAGCAGACTATACTTCACCCTCCGATAATTTATGCACTCACAAACAATGAATAAATCATAGTTTACGCATTCTTATAATTTAGTTAAAATTTTCACCCCATAAACGTTTGAAAGACTGTGATTCACACTTTCTATATTGAGGTGTTGTTATGCAGGGTGGTGGTGGAATCACTGTTAAGAAAAGTAAGAAAGGTTTGGTGATTGGCATCTATGAGGAACCTCTGCCTCCAGGACAGTGTAACATGATTGTTGAGACTCTGGGAGATTATTTGATTGAGCAGGGCCTATAGATCTCTTCTCAAACTCTACTCTGCTCAAAAATAATCCTGTGAATTCAGGAACCAAAAACCTTATATTTCAGGTTCAGTGTTTGGTTTTTCTTGTACAATGCAATGGTCTTTGATTCACTTCATTTTTCTCAAACCAATCTTGTACATTCAGTGAAAGATATGCTGAGAATATTGTATCTTCAGTAAGAAAAGAATAACTTTTTTTAACTCATTTCATTAAAAGAAATGTATTCAAATATATTTTTTGACTTGTTTGATTGAGTTTCATGATTAAATTTATAAACAAAATTTAATAGTATATACTACCTTATCAAAACAAATGTTTTATTAAGTTATTTACTCCGACTCTCCTTTAATTCCAATAGTATAAGAACATGTTTGTTTGGTAAAACTTTTTCTTATGGATTTCAGCTGTTTTGATTAAAAAAAGTTATTTATAGGGAAAGAAAAACAAAGTTTTTTCAATCGTAAAGTTAGTAAACAATTTTTTTTCCTAAGAAAATAGACTGTTTTCATGAATCCAAATTGTTTCTCAACAGTTTTTCGTACATACTTTTTTTCTTATATGAAATATAATTTTTTTATTTATATTCAAGTAAAATTTGATTGTGATTATAATAAGTATTATTACATTATAATTATTATATACCTATTTGAAGCAGTTAAATTGACAGCATTAACATAAAACCTTAGCGGGTATACGGGCCGGAAAATGAAGTTTGGGCCTGAGTCTAAGCCCAAGGTCCAGTAAGTGTTGATGCTGTGAACGACTTTAGGTTAGGTTAGGGTTTGATTGGTTCCCTATAAATACGCACGTCTTGCAAATTCTCTACATTGGTTTTGTTTTTGTTTTTGTTTAACCTTTAGAAGAACACAGATTTTGGATTTAGGGTTTGTAATGAGCAGGGATAGTGTGTATCGGTGTTGTGCTGTGTTCAATGCACTCTTCCGAAAGAGTTCTCTGCAACATCGTTTTGAGAAAGTGGGCAGTTGTGTTTCATCCATTTATTGAAAATCACAACAATCATTTTCCCTACATCTTCTTCCTATCTCTTCCCTCTTCTCTACCTTTTTTTTCATAAATTTTACCCAAAATCTATTCTTATTCTGTTCTTTTGTAAATCTTTGTTTTATTTTTAAATTGAAACACCATTCTCCAATGAACCAAAGCAAAATCTAAAGCCGTTTTCACATTTTGTTCTTAATTGTTTCAGTTTTCTCTTGTTTTCAGGTTTTGTTCACTCTATTTTGGCTGAAGTTATGACCTAATACAACAATCAGAACGCCCTTGGAAATATAGCAGACAATTCAATAGAGAAAAATAAGAAAAATAATTACATTAACTTCATATGAGAATCATATGAGAAGTAAAATTTGCTTTTGAAAATTAATACATTACTGAATAAAATATTTAATAAATTCATAATATAAAAATTAAATTTCACTTATGTTATAATTTATAGTGTTTTCAAATTAAGAAAAATCTAATTGACAATGTCCCAATATTTAGAATTGACACCATAATAATTTTTTAAATTAAACAAGGATTATAATCAATCTTATAATATTTTTTTTTTCAATGATTTTATAATGAGTACAATAAATTCATCATAAATTCATAATATAAAATTTAAATTTCATTTATATATTATATAGTGTTTCCAAATTAAGAAAAATCAAATTGACAATATCCCAATATTTAGAAGTGTCACCGTAATAATTTTTTAAATTAAATAAGGCTTATTATCAATGTTATATTTACTTTTCTAATGATTTTTAAAATATTACAATAAATTCATTATAATTGGTTTTGGCTAATTTAATCAGTTTTAAACTCGTCAACTTTTAGGAGACTACCAATAAAGACATCCAACACTTGCTAAACCTGATTTTGTTTGCAGAAATTATTATTTACACATTTTTTTTAATGCATATGCATTAAAAATAAAATAAAAAATTATTGGCCCATGCAGGTCTCGAACCTGCGACCTTCGCGTTATTAGCACGACGCTCTAACCAACTGAGCTAATGGGCCAATTGATAATAGAAAACTAAAGAAACTATTTGTTAAGATATAGAATATTCAATGCAAAATTGAAAATAAGAATTTGTTTTTTGGTTTCTTTGTTTATTATTTTTAAATGACGTAAAGAATACAGTGAAACTTGTGATGAAAATGAGGTTTTTAAGTAGTTGGTAACACATTTAAAAAAGAAATTAGTTACATTGAAAATCATTCTAATATTTTAACTGATTAAAATATATAAATAAAAAAAATAACATATACAAAATTGAAAACAGGCTATAATGGATGATTTTAAAAACTTTAAGACTAAAACCACGTAAAAAATAAATTAAAATAGGATAAAATGATAACTAAATCCTAATTTTTAAAATTTTTACTTAACTTATCTTGAATAAGTTTAAATTATACTTTACATTGCTCAAATTCAAGTCAGAATCTTAGATTTCAGAAAACATTTAATTTCAACAATCATTTTTGAATTATATATTTATAATAAGTTTGTTTAATTGAATGGTCATTTCATATTATTTTACATTTATATTATTCATTTTGAAACGTGTACGATAACATTGTTTCAATTTCGTATTTCTTTAACTCTACATTTTAAAATACACAATTTAACTCTACATTTTAAAATTAATTGTATTGTCAAATATTTGTCAAATCAAATTCGAATCCGAAGAGTCATCTCAAGTATATACACATATATATTTAAATTATGTCATGATCACTAAATTCCAAAAGTACAATAAATTTGTGTCATAATGAATAAATTTGCGTCATGATCACAAAATGTAATGTTTACACTTTCATCTTTGCAGTATCACTGATCACGGTCTCTCTTTTTTCTTATGTGATTGTCTTTTTTGAAAAGCTAAAATATAATAGAAACATTTTAAAAAATTAAAAATTTGTATTACTCAGATGATTTTAACTTTATTTAAATTTTTATATATATTGAAAATTGTTATGTTCATAATCTATATAACATAATTTATTAAAGTTTTAAAATTATCTTAGTGAGTATTTTAAGAAAAAAAATTGTAAACATATTCATGAGTGGAATGGCTTAAACAGAAAGAAAAAAAGTGCATGAATGTATAATTTTGTTAGAATTTGAAAGTCAAGAAAATGAACAATAGTAAAAGGATTAGAGTTTAGACTGAAACAACCTGTGATAAAACTAAACCAGGTTCTTTAATCTTTAACATGAACAATGGTTTGTTACAAGAAAAAGAAGAAAAAGTGTCCTAAAGAAAACACTCTGTTACTAGCATCAGCAAAACAAATTTAAAAGTAATCACTTCAATTCATTGTCTTCTTCATTATTCATCTTGATTCTCTGCAGGACTACATAACCTTGTCAAAAAAGTAGTAATCTTGAGTTTTTGGGTTGGATGACCACTGTTTTCCAACACCACTAACACTGTTTCTGGCTGCCATAATTTCATTGATTGAAAGCCTTTTTCTTAGTTCAGGTCTTTGCTTTGGAGCACTGTGAGACCTTAGTTTGGCCTTAGAAGAGTGAGTATTGGCCATGTAGTTGGGAAAATTGGAGCAAGGCCTGAAGGTATCCCCACAAACACTCTTCAGAGGAGTAGCTGGTATCATACATTTTGGTAAACGAGGTGTGTTGTGTGCTGTGGTGAACTTGTTGTCTTCATCAAGATTGAAGAACCATTCAAACTCTTGAGGGTGCTGTTTTTGATGAAGTGAGATTCTACCTTGAACTGGACATGGAAGAGAAGATGACATTGCTTGATACTCTCCACATTCAGACATTGCAGTGTTGATGCTCCTGCATCTTGAATGGGCCATGCGAGTATCAACCTCAACAACTTTTGAGCTCTCATCAAATCCATTCCAGGGCTCCTTAGAGTATATGGTTGCCCTTCTATTGCCACATTGATAATTTCTTGTTTCATCAAACAGTTGCTGCTACAAGAGAAAAAATTAGAACAAAAAATATGACTAATGTTGAAGGAAAAAAGATTGAACAGTGACCAATTTTTTACCACATATTTTCTGGAAGGAGATTCTGGATGAAATCTATTCTCCTTGTCCATGGAACGACGAGCTCGAACTGATCGAGCAACAGCTTGAGATCTTATCATTGCTTGAACACTGTGAAGAGTTGCAGCAACCCTTTTTCTAACTAGATACCCTCTAACAAGAGCCTGTATCTTAACCAATCCTTTGAGTGCTCTGAGAGCTTTTCGCGCCTGAATGCAACACATTGTTAAAAGTTGAATCAAAGATTTAAATAGTTAAACTTATTTGGAGAGAATCCACCCCATGAATGAAAAAAAATCACTGTTTCATCAATAAGCTAAAAGAGAGTATGTTGGAATAAGAATGCAATTCAGCAAACATGTGTAAACCAAGCAAAAAATGAAGAACTAAAAGCAATTATATTTGAAGTTCATTGGAAGACAAAGTAGTGTCACCTACCAAATAACCTCTGAAAAAGGATTGAATTGACACAGCAGCCCAGCACTCCTTGCTTCCAATTAGCAAGGTGTCTCTGCCACACCTTCTTGATTTCTCAACTTGTTTCTTCTTCACACCCTCTTTTTTGGCAACATAGAATCTGTGTCCAGTATGATCAAGGGTGGATGGTGTAATGTGACTCTCTCCATCCTTCTGTGATTGTTTCTTTTCTCTCTTGTCAGGGGCCAGTGAGCTCGAATAGCCACAGTAGTCTCTCTCTTTCTTTATTCCCAGCAACCCCTTCAACCATCTAGTAGCTTTGCCCATGATTTCCCTCTCTCACTTGCAATCTGGAGGGTGAAGTCAAATTTAAACTCAGATATGAACCAAGTGAAGTGAATTTCCCTCTGGGTGTATAGAGAAGGAGGGTGTATAGTGGGTGAACAAGTGTAGTAAGGAAATGAATACAAGTGGTGCTCAATGCAATGTGACACCAGCAACTGGTGCAATTGGAAGTCAAAAAATAAAATAGTGATATAGCAAAAGGGTAGAATTCAGTGCAAGGAAAGGTCTAAAAAAATCTATCAGAATGTATGACACAGGTTGCAAACAGGGAAGTGATGAGAAGAGAACAAGTTTTGGAAGGAAGGAATAGATTAATAATACTATATCATATTAACAAACATCAAAGCTTTTTAAATGAAAGGATAAGTATGTATATGGTTTTGAAGACAAACCTCTGACACAAATGAAGATGAGAGACAAGAATTAGAGACAAAGAAAGAAAGGTTAAATTCCACACAAGAAAGTAATAATAATCACTGGAAAAAGCTTAACAATGTGTTGAATTCAAAAGAGAGAAAGAGCGTCTAATTTTCAGTCACTCACTCCAATAATGGTCTCTGTTAACCTACAAAAGACACTGTCAATTAATTCTGAGTTTCCCACTGGCTTGTATTTTTCTACTACTGAAAAGGCCTTCTAGCTCTTTTCTTCTCTCTCTCAATTACTGCAGCAACAACGTGTACTACTAAAGATAAAAGATACCACTGACAAACTCATGATGGTTTCTGGTTCAAACCCTTCAACGCTGGGTTACCCTCTTTTGCTGTACTAAACATCAGCATAGCCATTAAAAGGGCACTTATATCATCTTTTTGGTCCCAGGTAATGGGTCAAAATGAGTTTCTGATCTCAGTTTCTTTCTTGGAATGGAAAAAAGATCTTTCAGTTCCATGCAGTATCTTTCAACAGTGATTACAGAAAACTTTCTTGCATCCTTACCTTCCCTGCTGAAGTTTCTTCTGCTACAAAATCTGAAACTACACTTGAGTGAAAAGGGTATTTCTAAAAAGAGTGATGAATGGAAGTGTCAATGGAATTTTCATATCCAATGCAATCAATTCTAGATTCTTTCTCCCCTTCACATTTCCAAAGCTTTTGATATTTGACTCTCTTGGGGTAAACAAAATTAATAGCACCTTATTAATCATGTTTGATTTGGGTTGTTGGATTTGTTTACAATTTTTGTTTTTTTTCTTCAAATATTGAATCAATATCTTGGGGGTTTTGATATTTGTCCGATTTTATGGGGGATGTTTTGATATTACTTGATTTTTTTTTTACTCAACATTTGTTGGTTTATTTATTTATATATATTATATTAAATATAGATTTTAAAAAATAGAAAATATAAAGTATGAATTGTATAATGATCTTGTTTAGGAATGAAAACAAAAATCACACTGCATATTTGAGCATAGAATTATAAAAATATATATATATATATATAAATAATGAAATTTCAATAGAAAAAAAAATTGTATTTTTTTTCAATGAATACTGTTATTTTTTTGAAAGCGAATATCAATTTTAAATTTTAAATGTGTAATAGTTTGTTGTTGAACGGTTTATTAGTTGTGAAAAAGTAAGTAATTTTTTTTTTCATATCTTCATTATCTTAAAATTATAAATTATAGTTTTTATCTTTTTTTATTATTTAGTTTACTTTATATTTTTATTATTTGTATATAGTAGATATTTAAGTAAAATTTCATAAATATCTCCTCAATGTAATTTATTTTTATAAAATTAGTAAAAAAAATTGGTTTTATTAATATGAATAGTTAAATTGCATGATTTTTACTTAGAGAATTTGGATATATAGTATTAATATATCTCAATAATATGAATAAATGATAAATTGTAGGTAAATTAATATTTAAAATTAAATAAAATAGTATTATTCACATATTTATATTAAGAGGGTAGATTTATAATTTATTTTAATAAATACGAATATATTATATCCACATATAAAAATATTCCTTTTTATAAATAAATTTTAAAAATGATATTATAGTTTAAATTGATTTTGAAAACTGTTTTTCCAAAACAAAATTATATAAATTATTTAGCTTTTCTTCCACCAACTGAAAATCTTTGGCTCGCCAAACAACTTTATGTTTTTCTTTTTTCACTCTCATTATGTATTTTTGTTATTTTTTATTTATTTCACGTTGTAACTCAAATTTATTTTAATTATGAAAATCAAATAAATCATAATTCTTAGCATTCTATTTTTTTTAATCTTAAAAAAATATGGAAATAAGAAAATAATAAATAAAATTTGTAAATTTTTTAAATTAAAAGAATTATGAATGATATATTTTTTATAATTTGATTATTTCTATAATTCAATTAATGAAGGTATTATAATTTTATTTTTTTTCAATAATATGCAGAAAAACATTCTAAATATCTATTTTTAATTTTATTTGGTATTCCATTTAAAAAGTAATTTAATATTTTTTTCTGAAAAATATATATATAAATATATACATATGCGCACAGGTGCAACAACACCAACACTTGTGTTTACGCTAATTATTAATAACTTTAATTATAAATTAACATTAATATGTCATTAATCTTAAAATCTTCTATTCTTTATTCTCTATTTTATAAATTAAAAATGATTAATGATCTTTTCAAAATAAAATCACAATAATAAGTATAAGTTTTTCTTATTGTACTAAAGTTGAGATATATCAACGCACCGTTTATCCTATAAAAGATATTACAGATATTATAAACATAACTTACAAAATGATGTTAAAAATATAATTTTTATTAATATTTTCATAGTGTTATATGTAGGTATATAATAAACTTGTTATTTTTATAATAATTAAAATTAATTAATGTTTAAATTCGTATACACCTATGTATATTTATTAAATAGGAATAATAATATATTCACCATTAATTATTAATAAAATTTTAAATCCTTTTTTGGATCCCCACACCCCAAAAAATAAAATTAAAAAACTAATGATTCAAAAAAAGAAGAAAGAAAAACTCTTAAACTTATTATTACAAAGTGGACTTTAAGCCTAACTCAACTCCATAAAATTGGATCATAGGGTTGAGGTTTGCTCCCACTTATATACAATGAAAGACTCTAATCTCTAGTTGGGATTCCAACACTAATGTTTGAGAGGTAAAAGTAAGTAACTATGAATCAATCTTTTAAAAAAATCATCATAATCTAAAATAAGTTATTGAAATGAAATTATATTATTTTATATCTTAGCACCAATTAAGATAACCTTTCAAATGTTAGTATTTGACTGTATTCTCCATCCATTATTCACACACCAAAATGTCCCCACATGTGTCATTTGTTAGGTTAGTTGAGTTTTGTCAGAAGTGAAAGTACCTCTGCTTGTGTTCAGTTAAGAACAAAAGTTATCTATGTTTTATGTACCCAAAAAAAGAAAGTCAAAATATTTCTCTACTATTTTCTTTAAAACACCATTTATAAAAGTTTGTTAATTAGATAAATATGTTTATAGATTTAAAAAAATTAATTGAAAAAATAGAGTAAATAACTTTTTTTGAAAGAATTTAATTTTAGAAGATGATTTGTAATATATCAAATTTGCTTTCTTATAATTAATTCAATTTTTTGTTTTTCATTAACCAACTGTCCTATAATTTGAAATATTACACACAGATGTTTTGATGTACCATTGAGTTTATTGCCATTTATTGGGTATGAGTTGTTCAATTTTTTATAAATTATTTGTACCTACCTCAAGTCATAGATAATATTATTAAGGTTACTTACAATTACTACACTAAAAAATCATAAAATAAAAATTAATTTTAAAAATTAAAAATAATTAATTATTATATTAACTAAATTAGAGATTATTTTAAAGATTAAAAAAACTATTAATTTATAAATTCGTTTTTATTATTGATAAATAGTTTCTAAATTGGTATCTAATTAGCTACCAAAATTTTTGCTACCAAATTTGAAATCTAAATAATTGGTAGGTAAAACCTTGGTAGCTAAATAAATAACAATTTAGAAACTATTTATTAATAATAAAAACTAATTTAGAAATCAATAATTTTTTTAATCTTTAAAATGATATTTAATTTAGTCACTATATCGACTAATTATTTTTTGTCTATAAAATTAATTTTTATTTAATAATTTTCTTGTTATATTTGAAGTATTATTTATTTTAGAAGTTAATACTCCATACTTCAGGATATATTAACGAGTTGGAAGACGAATAATGATTAACTTTATATTAATTTTGGATAAAAAATATTTCATAGTCTTTTTTAGTTGAGATTATAAGTATTTTAAAAAAATTAAGATAATTTTGTTTGAACATAATAGAGTTTCATGCTGCTAAGCTTTCCTGAAGTGAACAAAATTTATTTTATAATTTCTGTTTTTAGATTCTTATTTAGTTTTTCTTTAGTATCTCTCTTTTGAGGGGTGAGAGTTAGATGTTGTAGGAAGAAGTTGTTGCGTGTGAAATTGGGATAGTTTATTGTTTGGCAAGAATTTACAGAGATATTAATTCCAACTAATTTTATAGTTGGAACATAAAAAAAATTAATCTCTTTCTGAATGCCAACTATAATTTCCTCATTTTATTTGCAACTCTCTCTTTTTCATTCCAACTGTTACTTCACTTGCACAATTTTTTATGGTGAATTTTTCAACTGATTTGTAATATTTTAAAATTTAGTTAGGCCAATTAAATGCAAAGTTATTTTAATTTATAAAATCCATCCTATATATATTTTTATTTTAAAAACATCAAATAAAATTATATCATTTCACTACAAGAAAATTATTAAATAGAAGTTAATTTTAGAGAGCAAAATAATTAGTTATTATATTAATTAGATTAAAGACCATTATATAAACTAAAAAATTATCCGTGTCTAAAATAATTTTTATTATTAATAAAAATTTATAAAATAGTTTTTAAATTGGTATCCGCTACCAAAGTTTAGTTATTAACTATTTATATTCTAAATTAGTCTCTATTAGCCAGACTAATTTAGAATATAAAATATTAGTAGATCAAATTTTGCTAGCTAATTTAAATATCAATTTAAAAATTATTTTATAATATTTTATTAATAATAGAAACCACATTAAATATTAATAATTTTTTAGTCTCTAAATTAATATCTAATTTAATTAATTCACTGACTAATTATTATTTTTTCAAATTTGATTACTATTTAATGATATAACTTTCTTATATATTTATGAGCTAAATAGATTTTGAGTTAAATTGGAGACTTTGTTATGTTTAAAAAAAATTGAGTATTAATTCTTTTGTATGATCTATGCATTTGATGATTTGAGTAGATCTCATTATGTTTTGTGATTTGAGTAGATATGATTTTGAAGGAAAATGGTTTCTGAAGCGAGTGTTGTACTTTTCTGCATCATCTATAGATTACATAATGGGTCAGCGATGCAGTTGGTACATTAGCAGAAGATAGGTCCACAAACAACAGCGTCCTCATTTTAGGTACTACAACAAATGCACCAACATACATGTACAACCTACGTACATCTTCAACCTCATTTTCTTTCTTTCTTGGGAAATGCTAACTGTTTATTCTCTTGCTTTCTTAAATTGTGTCAATGGATCTTCTACAAACGCAACCATTTTGTAATATCATAAATCTAATCAAATACTACTCACTGCAGCTCATCAATATAGACTGGTGAAACTTTCTCTTACCTTCCATTAACTGAGTATATTCGTTCTTGCTTGCTTTAGATGCAGAGACTTTGAATTTAAACCCTGCCAAACAGGTGAGTGAGTTTATATTGCTTCATAGTTTCATTGGTTAATTAGATAACTTTTTTACCTGAAATCTTATGTTCAATCATACAGTATTGATCTTCAAGAGTAGTATGCAAAAATGGCTAATTGTTTATTCCATCACACTATTGAAAGTTGCATTCACATTAAGGTAGACTATACTATTAGGATTTTTAGTGGTTGGTCACTCTGTAGTATAGAATTAATCACAACTTAAAAAGTGCCTCAATTTAAGGTTAATACATTATTGTAGCTTTATCACCAATTAGATATGATCTCTAAGGCTTTTTAATAACTCCAGCACTGTGAAGCTTTTCAGTACTATTTCTGTTTCTGAATGAACTTCCACTTGGAGCTCTGCCTGCAATTTTTCAGTGTTGTTTTGAATTTGTGATTCATCATGAGTCTAAATGCCATGTAAACCTACTATACTTTGTTGGGAATTTCAACAATGGTATCTGATACCCTGCTGGTTGTTAAGGTCTGCAATATTATTGTTGCTATGTGACGTTATGCTCCTCAATCTGCTGCTGCCATCTTGGTATATATCCTGAAAAAAAATTGGAAAAAGACAAGGGTGATAGTCAAAAGCACATGATAGCCATGGATGGTGGATTTTGAGCATTAAGCCAAGTATGGGAAGTTCTGATAGAAGATCAGTGCGTGGAGGAGGTGTTTCTGAAATCATTGTCTGAATCATTCTTAAAAAAGGTTAATGCTATTGAATACTCTCATTCCTTGTAACTTGATGGTTAATAACGTTTTATGTAAAGCAATCTAACTAGTTCTTGGCATATTTCCTTGTCCAATTCACAAAAAAGGTTTAAATCAAACAGGGGTGAATCTTCTCTTATGTATAATCAAAGAGACTGTTATGGTAAATTATTGGATGTAAGCATGTGTTTGTGAGGAATAAGAGTCATTTTTCTGTTAGCTTGATTCGAATCACGAGAAAGTGAAGGAAGAAGTGGCTTCTCGTGTAATAGAAAAAGGGCGTGGCAAGTTGCCTACAGTGCACTTCATTCCAATGAGACTACACAAAAGTGGATTAGTTGCTCTCCACTATGGTTTTTCAAAACACAAGAGTAACAAAACACTATTACAGGTCAATTTAAGGCAGAAAAAGTTTCAGATCAGAATACTGTACTTGAAATTGTAGGACGGGTAGATTGAAACAGAAACTCATCAGATGTAAAATATTTACCTTGTCTTGCACTTTTACTTAGTAGACCAATTCTTTCAAGTTCACTATGCTCTTTAAATTTCTTATGAGTTGGACTTTATGTCATGTAACATCTCATTAGGTCTTAGAAAACTTGCTATATATCCGCAAGCTTCCCCTTGGATTTTTGTGTCTGTTTGCTTCTGCTTGCTGGTTCTGCTGTGGCTCTGCTCCACAACCGAAAAAAAGTGGTATGGTGAGACCTCCAAGAAACCATGTAACACTACCTAATTTCTATGGTGTCTGTGTTGTTTAGAATAAATAACACAGTGTTACCATTTTCTCTGAAAATGCATTTACTTATATTTTTCAGTGGGTTTTACTTTTATGGTTTCATGTTTTCTATTTATTCATAATTGTCCTAATCCTATGAGATGTAATCAACTTTAAGTAAATACCCTTTTAATCCAGTTATTGTTAGTCACTTATTATACGTCTTGTTACAATTTCATAGAGAAAAATAACAAAATATAGATTTCACTATTTTTTTATGAGTATAGAATAAATAAATAAAATGAGAAACTTTAAAGATGTCTCGACTCTTATATAATTCTTCGACTCTTATATAATACTTCAGGATGTTTCAACGGTTAACAAAAATTACCAAAAGTCAACTGCTCAAATCCTAATAAACATATATTTTTCAGACTTTACAAACCTTTAAATCAAACTTCATTTAAAAAGAATGACAAATCAATTAAAAAAATGACAAATCACACCAAAAAAAACTTCTACTATCCTATCCGAGTTCTTACCATCAGACTTTAGTCTAAATATAAATTCCACGGACTTTTATATAAATTTGATGATAGAAAAATGTTGTTTTTGAAACTACTAACAAAAGTATATCAACAATTATTAGTTAATTGAACCTCTTTCATGCAAATGTTTAAAATATAAAGCAGTGTTAATATATGATTGTGAATGTTACTAGAGATGAGCAACAGCATGAGATTTGATAGGACAAAAGGAATCTGATAAACCAAGTTAACCTGAGTGCTTACCAGATCCCATCTGGGGCTTGTGGTGCCATTAGGAATTAACCACTTTTGATGTTTCCTCCAAAGACATGCAATTGCAGGGATTGTGAGGTTGTTTTTGCTTGAAGTGGTCCACTATGGTTGAAAGTGAAAACTAGCACTTGGTTTGTTTTTTTCCTGTTTTTCCCCCACATATCTTTGGTATATATTGATCCCATTATTTCGATAATGGTTATGCTCTTTCATTTCTTGCAACTTAGAGAACTTATGATGGTTACGTTTCTTAAAGATGGTGGCATGGACACAAGTAGTGATGAATGACAGTGGTTAGTATGACACGAATTGCGTTAAAGAAGACGAAGGTATGGACATAAGTAGTGATGAGTGGTAGTGGTTAGTACGACAGAAATTGCATGGGAAACAACAATGAAATCATTTCATTTTGAAAACCAAAATAACACTGAAATAATTCAGATCATCTCATACTATTTTCGCCTTTAATATTTACTATATATATAATATTTCATATGCAGATAGGATTTAATAATTATGTTATTGAAATAGTCCAATAGCTTTTAAAAACTTTATTATTAAAGCATGTTCTTGAAGCTCATAGTTTAATGATTTGAAACCCTAATCAGTACTCCATAATCCTCATGCGCGTGTGCCTGTTGTTTTGTTACAGCTTCTTCTCAAGGCTCGTGGTTTTATAACAACGGTTGCTGATTTATAATGATAATTCTAGAACCGTTGTTATAATCAACTGATTTATAGTACTTTCTGAACCGTTTTTACATGATTTTTTAATTGTTAGTCATAGTAATGTAATTATAAATGCGAGATAGCATAGTAGTATAGTATAGTCGGTGCTGTATTTTTTTCAAACTATTTGTTATTTAGTCCATTCATGTGTTCTATTTCTTTTGTTTTTGGCTGTTAAATTGCAGTGATAGTGACAAAAGAATGCATAAAAAAGAAGAGGAGCTTGACATAGTAATTGAATTTTGACTAAAAAGGGCACCTATTGGCCAATAGCATACTTATTATGGTTACTTTTATATATATTGGGGAAGGTGCCCCAAATTGTTGTGGTCTCCTCGAGTACTGCTTTGTTTTTTATTTGTCCACGCAGAAATGAAACCCTAGTTGACGAGTTTCAGAACCTTGACCCACTTGTGGAAAATGGGATCAATAATAATTAGTATAAGAAATGTGATACCCTAATAGAATGTTCGTCAAATTTTAAAAGGGTCTAGCTTTCATAATATATATGTGTGTGTATATATATATATATATAACTTGGCCAATCATGATCTGGGTATAAAAGAACGTGAATAACTGAATATTTTTGTGCAGTGTCCAGAGCATGATCGATCGTGTTATGTACCCTTTAAAGGAGGATCCTGCAGGTCCTGAGTGCCTTCATAATACTCTCAAACTGATAACAAAAAATTTATAAAAAAAAATGAAAATGAAAGGAATCCCACTCACACCTGCATGATTACATCTTTGGCTAAGAACAGAAGGGTTGGGTCAAAGAACAAAAGTTACTAATGGGTGATCCATTATCATTATTATTCATATACATATAAATATACATATATATATATATATATCATCACCACCCTTTATTTTCCCAAACCCATTAATTACTTGACTTTTTATCACTCACTGATCTAAAAGCCTATTCTTCACTATATATATATATATATATATATATATATATATATATATATATATATATATATATATATATATATATATCTGTCATGGTTTTAGAGGCGGTTCTAGCTAAAACTATCCGCCTACTACGGTGGATCTAACTGCAGAGATGGCAGAACAGAAGCTGAAGGTGAAAGTGATGACACCATGATTTCTCTTGTTCATACTGTCGTCTAGTCTACACAGGCACACAGGCTCAAGCCAGGCAAGTTACTGATGAAGCCTATATATATATTAATACTTAATTGTTATTACCTATTAATTTTTGTTCCACTAGCTAGATGTGGAACTAGATGTGGTTGCTGTTTCGTTTTTCTCTAGCTAGTGATTATTTGTGTTCAAAACAAATCCAAGAGAAACATGTTACATAGATAGAATACGACCACAAGGATATTGAAGTCTATGCTGAGTTAATAGGTAGAGGCTAGCTAGCTACTGATTAGGGATGGAATCTTCAGCTGTATAATTTTTTCTTCCTTTGCTTTGCCCCTTTTCTGGTGCACCATATGTTTGTACTTTTCATGAATTTTTGGGTTTTATCTGTCAGAGACTGTTAATTAATTCCATCAAGATAAAGAACACATTTATTTCTTTATTATGGGATTAATGTTTGTTTAATTAAGTGATTCTTGTGAAGGGTTTTTTTCTCCCTTTGATATATATCAGATCTTAGCTCCTATATATGCTTAATCAATTCCTTGTTTATTTGGGACATAGGAGAGAAAGATTAACATCAGAACCATATATTCTGTTGGTTGCCACAAGAAATATATCATTCTATGTGCTCTTCTCCTTTTGAAAAGTTTTGTATGGTTGGTGAGATCTTAATCATTTTAGTTAGCATTTTCGCAAATAATGATCACAGTACATAAGATAGTATCTGTAACTGAAGGATTGCCAAGGTTTTCTTCATAAACAAAGTTCTTTGGCAATCAAATAACTCACTATTTGAACTGTGTAAAAAGCTAGAAGCTAGAATGTGAACTGCGGTATTAAAGTTGAACAGAAGATGCTACAAATTTCTAAGTTGAACGGTTTTGCATATCTAAAAGTAATTTGGAATGTATGAGTTGATTTGATGCAAATGGAGTTAATTAAACTGTGCATGAAACAAAGATTGAAGATGGAACATTCATGTATGAGACTAATTAACACAGTGCGTGTGTGCAGAATGAGAGATTTTATATATATATAGAGAGAGAGAGGCCAAGAAATTCATAATTGACTTGAAAGTTTATCTACCAAAGTTAATCACTAATGACAGTTTGATCCGACAACATAATTCCACCGCCCCATAAAAAGCACAAGACATTATTTGCATTTTGATTTAGATGGCTTCTGGAAGAACTGCACGTGTAGTCAGAAAAAAGACAAATAAAGAACTGAATTTATAAATAATATATGTTTTATTTCCTAAAGATGTTGACTGCATATAATCTAAATAAACAAATTATAATTAATTGTTGTAATGGTAAATGATAATAATGAATGAGTCTTAAAAAATATTATGTTTTCTGTAAGTTTAGTATCATTGGAAAACAGGTTTTATTATATTTACTACTATATTATAAGCAACTTAAAATACATATTTTGAACAATGAGAGTTTTACCCTTTTTCACTGTTTTTTTTAAGAAAAAGTGGTTGGAGAAACCCTTTATTCTTTATTCGACATTCTCATTATTATTATTTCTTTAATTGTATATATTTTTTTTTTAAGTATTCTTCGTTTCTTTACCTACATTTATCTTATCTTTGTTAACATACTTGAGTTCTTACAAATTATTTCTTTCAACTTATTCTCTTTTATCTACTTAAATTAAATTTCAGTAAATTTTAAAATAAATAGTTAATTATTTATTATAACTTTAAATCACAGCATAAATTGTTCTTAATAAATTCAAAATATAATTTATGTATTGAAAAATATTTGTTGTCTATATATAACTTATGTAGAGAGAGCGATATATATTAAATTACTAGTAATAATGATTTTTAAAACTTTGAAATACGAAATGAAGTTTTAAACACATTATTATTGCCTTGAAAATTTTGATTAAATTTTTAATTTCAATTTCAAAATTTATAATTGTAGTTAGAAACTAGTTGTGGATACATAAAAAAAAATACTTAATGCAACATTACAAGTAACACGTTAATTGAGATTAATTTAAACGTAAAAATAACAAGCAAGTTTTCTTACTCTCTTTTTTTAATTATATTAATCCTCAGATTAAGTTGTTTCTATGAACAAATAAGAAAGAAAACTAAACTATTCTCGTATACGGTTAACTTATAAGATTACCATAAACTGTTATGAAAAACTTAAAATAATTTATAAATAATAAGTTATTTTGCTTTTTTATGTTCTTCTTTTTATATTGAAATTGAAATTTTGACTAACTAATGACTTATATACAAAAGAAGAAGAGACCTAACGTGCTGACCTTTCAAATGATTTTTTATCATACAAATTACTAAAATAAAACTCCCATTTTAATAAAAAAAAAATAACACTAAAGAAATCGATTAAATTTGTTACTGGAAAATATTTTTGACTAAATTATATTTGTTACTAATAGTTTAAAAATCATATTTGTGAAAGGAAATTGTAATAACATTTTTTTATTATCGCATATATCATTAGCATTCTTCAAGATCACTTTTCTAATAGTGATATTATTCTTAATATTTCTAAGAATTATATTTAGGGTATTGATAACATCATCATTAATTTTTATATATAAAGTAAAATAAATAAATAATCATTTACAGACATGATAATAATTACATTTGATTAATTTTGTTTAGTTTCTAAAACAAAATAAATTTTTTTAATTATGATATGTAATTGATGATACATTTTTAAGCTATACATATATCCTATTTAGGAGACTATATTTATTTTATATTTTTCATTATAAAAAATATAAATTAAAATCTACTAAAAGTTTATACTAATTATAATACATGAGTAACTATTCTTGTTGTGGAAAGATAGTATTTGACATAAAAAAAATAACTATAAAAAATATATAGTTGGTTCTAGAAAACATATTTGTTATTATTTAAAGAAGAAAAATTATAAGAATTTTTAATATTTGTTTATCTCATATTCTTATAATATATATACAGTTTGGATGATTTGTAGGATATTTTATTCAACCTCATTATCATTATCTTAAAACAAAAAAATGTACTTTGGAAATTTAAAACTATTATCATAGAAAATTTAAAATACTATTAATTAAAAACAACAATTAAAAAAAGTTAAGATAATAGGAGCTCGATATTAATCAATGGAACTAAAGACACTTGTGGAAGTGACCTACATATGTCCTCACAATTCCCTTAAATATACTCAGAATCTGTGTTTTTCTTCTTTATCTCATTCGTAGTTATATCTTTTATTATTGGTGTTCTTTGTTTTATTGGTTTTTTTTCATTAAATAGTCACCTATGAAATAGGTTTCGTTCTGATTTAATTTAAATTTACTATAAATATAAATGTTAAATTAAACTAATATTTTGTTATTTGATTTTGATTGATTTTATAATTATTATTGGTATAAAATTGTTAAACAAAGATATATATTATAATATATTTTTATAATTATTATTTTATTTTAACTTGTTAAATTTCAAGAGTTTAGAGAAGAAAAATTATACACGGTTTTTAAGTCAAACTTAGTTAGTAGTATATTTAAATAGAATAAGTATTTTTATTCGATTTATTTATGTTATTGATTCTCAATTTAAAATATAAATTAAATTCTATTTATGAAAAATAAATTGAAAAAATGAAAAACAAATTAGCCAGTTTTTCAATTTTTAACAGTGTTAAAATATATAGTTTTTTCAGGAAAGTTGCAATTGTTATTTGTGGGCCTTGTCCATATATACACTCAATGTCAGTTATCTTCATGAGTATTATAATAGTCAGCATCAACCAAATCATATGGCCAAATTCTGAACCAGTGAAAGAGGTTGATCAACTTCTTAGCTTAAACTTGTGTTTCAATCCAAGTTTCAAAACCTATGTATTCAAAAAAAAATTGTAGGATATGGGAACACGGATCTATATATTATATTATTATGAATTATATAAATTGACAATAAAGATTTATGTGCACAAGTATGTTTCAAATTATTTTTTGGAAAAAAAAAATGTTTTTTTATGACCAATTCAAAAGAATTTGTTTCTTATTTTGAATAATAATAAAAATTTATACAATAAGTTTGAGTTTTTAGAAAATTAATGTATTTTTTCTTTTTAAAATTGTGTTAGAACCGTATTAGAATTGTTAGAAATCCAACAAATACTTTTTTAATTTGACACTTCACAGATACGTGTCGTACAAGTGTCATACGAGTGTCGATGTCTGATATGAGTATTCGACTACCGACACGTCATTTAAGAGAAGTGTTTGAGCTTCATAGTTCAAAACACAATATGAAAAGAAATGTTTGAAAAATGCAAAGATAAATTATTAAAAAAAAAAAAACAAGACAGCGTTAAAAATAAAGAGATTGATAAGGAAAGTAACACATAATCGATAATATTGTAAACTTAACTCAACCACTTAAAAGAGAAAAAAAATATATTTATGTTTTAATATATATATATATAACAATGTTTATGAATTGTTTATTAATTATTAGTATTTTATTACTATATGTTTCCATATAATAATAAAATAATAATTTAAATTTTGTAATTTTGTAAAAATAATTTAATTTATTATTAATATTTTATGATAACTTTTTAATTTAAAATTTATTTTAATTCTAATTTATCCTTCTGAAACTAATTTCTTATATTAAATTATGTTCTCGTATGAATTGAGACTAAGAGAACTATTACCTCCTTTTTTGGTCGGTCAGTCACCTTCCTCCCTTCTCCACTTCACTGAGCAACTCTTTTCGCTTGAACGGTTCTCCCTTCTCTTTTTTAGTGACCACCACTCCTTCGCAAACACTCGGTCGGGATGGTATCTGTAAAAGGTACTTCGGTGTTCAAGTAAGATCTCAGTATTCAGTACTTGGTGCATTAATGCATAAGCGACGTACATTCTTCTTGAAACCCTTGACTATTTATATGATTATCATAGACTCATTGATGTTGGACCAAATTAAGGCTTTGATCATAATTAAAAATACATTACCTAATGTTTAATCACTCTTTTGAACATACTAACCTTCTTCGAGTTTAATGATTTTGATTGTGTCGGTCGGCACAAACCAAATATTGACTCGTCTAAGACTCGTCTAGTATCAACCGGTAGAAATTATTTTACAAAAAAATTATTTTATCACTTAATCAAATAATTTACAAATTTTCCACATATTTTTTACACTCTCTTAATGTAAATAACCTTACTTTTTATTCCCATTCTCTAAACAAAATGCGTGCCCCAGGAGGGGACACTCTGGCCTAATGATTTTCAACCATCACATTAATATATTCTCATATCATAACATTATAAAAAAACCCTCAATGATTTCACTTAGAAACTGTGACGCGTGTTGCCTGTTTAAAATGAATTGCAGTTTTGGAATTATCCAATTTTGGGGGTGAGTTGAGGGAGTTAACCCACTTACTTATAAGTGTTACATTAAAGCAGAAGATGGTGTAATTGTAATCCATAATGGTATAGAAATAGGTTTTTGGGAGTTATAAGTTGGGCCAGGAATTATCCAATTCAAACAAACAAACAAAGAAAGAAACCATATTTGTGTTTGTGTTTGGGTGTGATAATAATTGGGTTTTAGGAAGTTTATAAAGATGAAGGGTCAACCCCTACCCTTCACCAACTCCCTTTAGGGACAAAAGAGACGCACATAAGCACTTAAGTCACGCAAAGTTAAAGAATGTATGTGTCTATTTGTCCCCTTTTAGAGGATAAGCTTACCCCTATCTATCTCTACCCCCACGCTCACACCTTCACATATCCAAGTTAGGCACCTCCCAACGACAACGACCATTCCTTCATTCTTCCCCAAACATAATCGCTTTCTACTTTACCATAGCCCTAGATGCAATGTTCTTTGACCATCCCTTTATGCCATCACTATTTCCAACTATTACTTCTTACACTTTCATTAATTCTTTCATGTAACATACATGTTCACACACATCCCCCAACTATAATCTAAATCTCGTCTCACCATACTCTACTCAAAATAAACTCTAAATGGTTCTATCATTGATGTTTAATGATTTTGATACCTATGCCAATCTGGTTCATACGACATCTGGAGGTCCAGTATTCGGTCAAGGTTGACCGACACGAACAAAATTATTGCACCCAAACAGAAGATTAAGCCAACTAATCAGTGGTCAAGCATTAGGTAATACACTCTTAATCATGATTCAAACTCGTAATCTGACCCAATAACAAAGAGTCCATGATAATTATATAAATAAGTACAAATTAGGTACGTCATCATCTAGTATTAATAACACCGAATGCTAAATATCGAAATCTCATTTGAGTGTCAAAGTGTCTTTTGCAGGTATCATCCTAACTTGGAGTTCGCAAAGACGATAAGTAAAACAACTAAAGGAGTACACAAAGATCATTTCGAAAAGAAGGAAGAAAGAATAGACCAACCGACAAAAAAGGAAAACTATCATTCTCTTGATTCCAACTCCATTTAATCATCTAGTACTAATAACACCGAATGCTAAATATCGAAATCTCATTTGAGTGTCAAAGTGTCTTTTGCATGTATCATCCTAACTTGGAGTTCGCAAAGACGATAAGTAAAACAACTAAAGGAGTACACAAAGATCATTTCGAAAAGAAGGAAGAAAGAATAGACCAACCGACAAAAAAGGAAAACTATCATTCTCTTGATTCCAACTCCATTTAAGAACAATAACATATTTAAAAAATAAAGTAAAGTTTAACTTAACCCAATAAAATCATCTCATAACTCACAAAATAAAATTTACATCTACTTATCCATTATAAAATATCATAACTCACAAAATAAGATTTTCATTGACTTTTATATTATAAAATATCTATATATCATTCCTAGATATAAAAAAAGGAGGAATTTCAAACATAAAAACATGATTTTGATGTGCTAAAAACATGAAAGGAAGCGTGCTAAAAAAAGATGGTCACGTAGATTGAACTTTTTTTAATTGAAGTGGCTTTTTAGATTTTTTTATCTAAAGAAATTTTTCTGAATCTTGTTAGAAGACATTTTACTGTTGATTATCTCAAGTGGACATTTTTTTTTTCTAAATGTTTGTTTAAAAGACATCACGTTGAAGATTATTAAGATGAAGAAGATTTGAAATTATTAAGACATTGAGAAAGAAGAGTTACAAAAGAGAGTTCAAAATACAAACCATAAACAAGTTAATGGTTACTCAACAGTACATCATTCAACATTCGTACACACATCAGTGAAGTTTTCCCTTCCCTATTTATACAACCCATAAACATTTCAAATCTTCATTCAAAATTAAAAAGATATATGCACCACATTACTTAGTTGTAATGTAATTCATTCCATGATCTTCACCAGACAAAACAACCAAAACGTAGGAGTCTTCAAGTTTCAGCAGGGGAACAAAACCTCAAACCTTCAACCTCAAACTTCTCTTCATTTCATGGCCGAGTCAAGAGATATCTTCTCTTGTTTACTGCCTACTGAAACAACATGCACTTCTTCAATTTTCAATCACAACAGTAACAAAGTGAGGCAAGTGAAAAAAAAAAAATAGAAGATTCCAACTCACGGGTAAAGGCAGAAAGCTCTGAACTCTTCAACACTCTTAGCCTCTTCACTGTTGATACAAACATGCTGCCAAAACATATGCAGACATTAAAAAAACCATATAATAAAATTATCTTTGGTGCCAACCATAGTTTTATAGCAATAATAACTAAATCATTAAAAAAAACATCAAAGAGAAAAGCCAATTGCACCATTTAATTTATAGTTTATTTGTATTTCCTAGAGGAGACAGTGGTACAGGTGTTATCATGTGAAACAACAGACATGCCATGGCATGTACTGTTTCGGATTTATTCACAACTATTGGCTAAAAGACTGTGTGATATATATAAATAATAGTAATAGTTAAGCACCGGGAATCTAACTCAATATCTATTACAGTTTTGAGATCAAAATGTAAATCCTTACACACTGAGTGGAGATATATAATATTATAATACTAAATTAAGCAATAGTGCAGAAGATTGATGGTGATAATAAGATGCTTACTGCCATGGCACATCCCCAACAAGCATCCTGTCTCCTTCATTATCCTCATAAACAAGAGTATACTCTCCACTTCCATCCAATAAGCCCGTGATTGCTTTCTCTTCATCCTGCTTGTTGTTAACTCCACCAGCAGAGGAATCTCTTTGAGCTGAACCAGCAGTAGGAAAAGACAAAAATCAGATAACTTCACAAAGTTTCCTACTTCACAATCAGGAATTGAAGAAAAGTGTGGAAAAACAAAATTTGAAAGTGGGTTTTGGGTTTTGTCTACAGGGCCAATCAGAAACTATATTAAATAAATTGTTTGGTGAAACAGATTGACCGCAAGCATTAAATGTTGAATTAATGAAGCCAACCCCCAAGTACATTAGCTAGTCTTAAATCTAAAAAAACTGCTTGTGTTTTTGTCTGATTTGGTAGCAATCAATTAAAAGTAGTAAACAAAAAACTCCACACAAGGAAGATTAATGTCATTTGAAAAAGAGAATTAACAACTGTGATTTAGTTGACCACATGTGCAGAGCCATTGAATTATTGTCACAAGAATTACCAGCAAGAAGACCTCTGAAAAGCTCGTCCACAGCAGAAGAGAGATTTTCGTAGCTGTCATAAGCATTGAGGTCCACTTTTCTCCCTATTGGAACTCCATCCATGTTGATCTTAACAAACAAACCTTTCCCACCATAGTTATCAACAGGTTTTTTACCAGCCACCTTGTTGTGCTGCTCAGGCTGTGACTCAGTCGGTGGCTTGGAAGCGCTGCTGCTTGCAAGGTTCTTCCTGAAGGAACGAATAGGGGGCCACCCCACCACTGGAGCGGGAGCAGTTCTGTTTGTGGAGGGTCCACAAGGAAAATGTCAAATTAGGCAGGCATGAAAGTGAACAGGGAAACTGGTATAAACGAGGCTAAAAGTTAAAATACAAAAGGATGAGGTGGGGCTAAAGAACTCACACTAGTTACCACACTAGCACAACTCATCAAATTCACATACTTAGAATTACTTAATGCTTGTACCCTTTTATAATAAGTTTAAATCTAGAAGCAAAAATAGGCTTTCCCCACGAAAGAAATTAAAGAGAGGGAAATAGAGACAGGGTCAGATATTCACATGCCAATGTCAAACCTCAAGAAAGATAACAAAGACACATAATAAATGACAGATAGCACCAAAATACCGATGTAGACATATCTGGGAGAACATGGCAAGGAAGTATAGCAGAACAAAAACGGGTAGTACAGGGTACAGGGAGATCAAAGCTTAAAAATTGTCCCTTCCCATTTTTTTCTTAGGATGAGGATAACCATATAAATGGTAATTAATGATGGAAAACTCAATAGTTATTTCTTTCACTTAAACGTGCAACAAGGGGTTGTGAAACACCAGATCTATCATATGGTAACGAGTAGAAATACGGGGCGCAGAGTTTAGTTTGCATGGACCACACCAGAAAATATATGAAACAACGTGACTCTGGGAATGAATATCCTCTGTCGAAAAGTAACAAAACAAGGATACAAGAAAGAAAAGGTAGAGTACCTTTTCTGAGAGGTGTTGGGCTGGGACACAGCTGTATTTGCAGAAGAGGGAGAGAACACTTTGCTATCACCCACACCACAACCATTATGCAACTCTGCCACCTTCGGACAACAGTTTTGTGAAGCATCTTTTCCCATCACAGGTGGGGTTGATGGGAACTGAAGGAACGGTGAAGAGGCTTTGTTGTTACCCTGGTTGTGGTAGTTTGGCCATGGAGAGGCCTTGCTTTGGAACCCATTGTTGGGGCTCAGTATTGCATGAGACATGTTCGAAGAAGGTAAGCAGCCAAGAGAGAGAAGAGACTCTTCTCTTTCTGTGTTGCCGTTCTTCATTTTACCAATGAGAGACCAGTCCTCACCGGGTGGACCTAGCCTCAGTTCAAGCTTTCTCTCCTCTGAGGACTTTCCTTCGCTTCTGTTCATCTGCCACTCTCTCTCGTTTGGGATCAAATCTAACAGCTGAGGAGATACCTCGTTTCTTGACCTTTCATCCATCGTCAGTTCACACCACCCTCAAAAGGAAGTTTCCACCTTGCTCAAACACCACTCACCAAATATATGTATGCAAGACTGTTTCATGCAACAACAGATAAAACACAGGTTAAGGACAAAAACGCAAAAAAGACTGAAAACAACCGTCTTGTTTTATATAACAGATGAAAAAATGGACACCAAATCATAGACTGTGTTGGAGTGGTGAGATTCTTACAGGTCTAACCACAGCTTAAATCAGCTAAATACCACATCTTGTAGTTGTGAGGGAAAAAAAAAGCAGCTTCTTGGTAGGCAAAGTTATGTAAGAGCTTTGGTGTGTGAGAAACTCTGAGCCGAAAGACAGAAGGACCTACAATGTAACCTTAAAAGGTTTTGGCCACTGCAAAACGGTGGATAGGTTAAGGTAGCAGTAGGAGGAACACAAGTATTATCACAGCTCAATGGAAACCCCACCAAGAGAAAGGAAGGGAGAAAAAAAACACTGGAAAAGCAAAGGTGGAGGGAGCTATAATAGCACGGGATTGCAATCTAGCTTTGCTTTAAGTCTTTTATTTGCACGCTTAGTGGGTTCTCCTGCTCTCTATCTATCTTTCTCTCTCTATGTCTTAGGTGTGTGTCTTTCCTCTTTTTAAGGAGAGAGGGAGGTTATTTGAGAGGAGGCAAAAAAAAGAGACAGAGTTGATAAAAACCAGAGAGATTCCCCTTGGCCAACCAACCAACCCAAGAACACAAAACAGGAACGGAATTAGAGCACAATGCACGCAACATGAAGTCTCATAAAATAACGTTAGGTTGTTTAGCACAGGAAGTAAAGCATGCTATGCTGCTATTGTGTTGTGTTGCGCTGACCCCTCCTAAAGATACTCATTCTGCCTTTCACAAACACCCCCCTATACCCTTATAGCTCCTATTCCTATTCCTATTCCTATTCCTTTGAACTTCATAGCACATATCCCCAAACACCCCCTCCCTTTATTAGTTCTGTGCTGGAAAATGACTTGCAGTATAATTTAAGATTTTCTCCCTAATCAAACTCATTCAATTTGATCATTTTGAACCTTTTTTTTTCCTTTTGGATCTGGGTCAAGGCGAATTAGTTTATCTAAGCACTTGAAAGTCCAAAGGGAGGGACAGTGGCACGCTCAAGTCCACGCTGCCATAAAGGGACAAAGTTTTACCCTTTTAGTAATGATGGTAATAATGCTAGTTTTAGAAGATAATTGGTTGATTAAAGATTCATTTGGGTTGGATAAGATCTGTGAAATGAAAAAAAAAAAAACACAACTTTGAGGGCTAAACAAAAATAAAAAAAGATGGGTGGTTTTGAGATGTCAGGAAATTGATGGATGGGATAGCAAAGCTTGCTTTTTTGTTTTTATTTTGGAGGGAGGGGATTTGCATGATCCATGTTTGCAGGGCTTCTGAAATAAAAACATGCAGATCCCATGATCTTGTCTCCTCTGTTCTGTTCTGTTCTGCACTCCCTCTCTTTCACTCTCTCTCCGTTCACATATCCCCATATGATGATCATTTCAGAATTGTGAATGAATACGATTCCCTGTGCTATTATTCAACCGTCACTCCTACACCTCACCCTCTCCTTGCCGTTCGATTCGTGCTCATCACCATAGGGATTTGTTCTGTCTATTCTAAATCTGACAAAAAGTTTTAGTCTCTGTTCCTTTTTCTTTTCATTTTTCATCTTAAAATAAAAAAGAGAACAAAACTCTGTCTCGAGTCTGCACTTAACAGCTCAAAGGAGAACTACTTTTGTTGCTTTTCCTTTTTGTTTAATGATAAAGGAATTATTTAGGGTACAATTGTTTTTAATTTCTCCAACATTATTTTCAAACATCCTCCTCTCAAATGTATTTGATTATCAAATTAAAATGAGAGTTTAACTTAATATCATGTTTATTTACATAAAAAAACAGCATTACATGAAGAATATAGAATGAAAGTGAAGTTGCGTAATGGTTAACAATGATTTAAAACCTTGTTGAGAATTACATCATGTTGATTCTGAAAAGACGTATTTTTGCAATGCGCCAATGCATGATGCTCTTTACATACATAAAATATTGGTATGTCTCCTGAGCAGTTTTCGATGCAGTTCTTTTTTGGGGTTGTAATATAATATTCGCAAGTTGAGTACGTGTTTGGTTCATTTTCCAGAACTAGGCTCATAAGAAAAAGACATTGTTTTTTGAAAGTGTTTACAGCATATGCAGACAGCAATGTTGTTGTTGGTGTTGTATATTTGTGAAGGGTTTGTTTCCTTTTCCGTTTGAGGTTGAGACATTTGTCAAGTGTTGATGAATGAGGCATAGGAATTCACGTGTGCTACCTTCTACAACTCACTGTGCCACAACAACTCTGTGTCAAGCTCTTAATTCACCCATTTACGTCACAATCTTATTCTTATTACCAAGCTTTTAGATTACCATAAAAACTCATTCAAATGCACCCTGTTTCTTATTCCTACCCTTCCAACTGTCTTTTGTTCACGGGTACGCTCCTAAAAAAACTGCTCATTCATTACCTATATATATGCAAAAATGAGTGATAAATAGTAGCACAAATCGACTGAAAACAAACTATGTAACTTTACGTACTGAAATTGCTGAGTTTCAAACTAAATTTCCACTGATATGTACAATTATCAAACTTGCCTACATTCATTGGACATTCTTGAGTAAAAGTAATGTCAGAATATATTTTTAAAAAGAAAATTAAATGTATTTTTTATTTCTCTAAAAAAAAATATTCCAAATTTTAGATATATCCCTGTATCAGTCAGATTTGTACGACAGTTAGAAGTTTCAACACTCAGTTAAGACTGACCGACACAACTAAATTCGTTATGTATAAACAGAAGATTGACAAGGCTAATCAATGGTCAAACATTAGGTAATACATTCTTAATCATGATCTAAAATCCTAATCTGACACAATATCAAAAGGATCCATGATAATCATTTAAATAGATACAGACTTTGAGGATAAGGTAGGTCATCATTCAGTATTAATAACACAGAATGTCGAATACCGATATCTCACTTGAGCCGTCAAAGTGTTTTTTGCACATACCTTATGAACCTGAAGTTCAGGAAGACCAGAAAATGAGTGAAAGGAGAACATGAAGACCATTTTAATAAGGAAAGAGAGATAGACCGACAGATCGAGTTCTTCTGATCACAATCTTGTTTGAAAACAATTAAATTATTGAAATATATCATTATTATTGAATCATTATGTAATAACTTACTAGGTATTTTGGAAGTTTAAATTTTTTACAAAACATAAAAATCAATTTCACAATGAAAGCACCAAATAAAAAACATAGTTAATAGTTTAAAAATATATATCAAACATTTATAATGTGAATTGTGTTTTAAAATTAAAAGCCATGTATATAATTAATAACTTTTCTTAGTTTCTTTTCCTATTTTTTGCTTGTGCCAACCAATAATATTTCAATAAATAGATAAGTAACATTTCAATGACATAATATGATTTATTTATGTATGTGCTCAGTTATTGTACTAGTTACAGTCGATAAAAAGAAAACACAATGTGTTTTCTAAGTAAAGGATGAAAATATGAAAATTTAAAATTGGTCTTTTTCATTTTGAACTTGATTATATTTTGATTAACTATTATTATTCAGATAACACGCAGTTTCTTCAGTGCAAATGGATATCACAAGAGAAGATTTAATATTAAACAATAATTCAACCTCGAAAAATACAAAAATGATTCAATTATTTGAAAAGGATGATGTACCTCAATTATTTCCCTTCTTTCTGCTTTGGTGGTTCTACAACAGCCATAGTTTGAGTTAAAATAACCTATAAATTTGTCCAATTTTTCTTCCACCCTATCTTCACTGTACATTATTCAATTGCATCTGCATGTGCAAAATTATTATTTGATATTCTTTACAGCAGATTTCATTTTGTAGAAATTTTTTATTCTGTTTATTAATGATGTATGAGTCTAAAACTAAATAGATATTAATTTATAAGACTAACATGTTTAACATATATAAAAAATAAAAAATGTTCTACCCTATTAAAAAAAATTATAAAAAAATAAATTTTTAAAACACATGTTTTACAGAATATCTATAAAGGAAATTTATAAATATTTTTATACAAACAAAATAAAAAATAGTATAATTTTATTAGAAACATAATAAATCTGATATCATTTAGTATACTTTAAGGTAAGTGGGAATTTCATATATGTACATTTTTTCTTTTTTCTCAACTAAGAATAAAATGAATAAACATTTTCTCAGATATAATGAGAAATTACAGTAATGAGTTTTATGTTTGTGTAGACGTAAAACAAACACCATTTTATGTATGAAAGGTTCTTAATAAAAGATATAGTAATGATTAATTTTACTTTAATAAAACTAATAAGGGTTTCATTTACTCAATTTAATATAAGAAAATCCTACATGAACAATTTAATATTTGGTTTATATTTTTGACTATGGTACAAATTTGTAATATAATTGGATTGTAATATTTGTTTGAATTTGGGACTGATGCGTTCTTAAATGTTTGAAACTTCCATATATGTCTTTCTACACATTTACAAATGACAAAATTATGTGTGAAATTTTAGATAAAATAATGTAATTTTTATTATATTTTTTCCATTTTCTATAATAAGATACTAAGTGATCCAATATGAATGAACCTTCTCTGGTGAAGTAATTTGACCTGGTATTGCAAAAATAATAGAAAAAAAAAGATTAAATAAATAATATGTGAATATAATATATTCTAATATAAAATAAGATTATTATAAAATAAGATTAATAATCTCATGTTTTTTTGGTACAGGTGGAATCTGGAATCTTCAGAATGCATGCGGCTCAATCTGGTGTTGCGCGGACCACAGGATCAAGTGTCACAATCCCTCCGACATGAGAAGCAGAAGGAACGAGGAACCGTTGATTTCGGAAAAACGGATGATGATGGTGAGATGTCGTTCCAAAATGTCCCATCAAAATCGTACTGGTAATGATGCTTTGCTGTATCTGTTGGATGAGAGAGAATTAATTCAAAGACTCAGTGGATGCAGTCGTATCATGCGACTTACTCCCATCACATAACTTCAGCCGTCGGATCTCATTCTTCTTTTTAGATGAATGAATGGATAACAGATCATTTTAGCCCATTTATTTCTTTAATAATTTAATTCACACATTACAGAAATAGTTGTTAATTTATATTTGCTATTTATAGTTGTTAGTATTTTAAAAATTGATTGAGAATAAATTTAATAGCAAAAATAAAAGGATATATAGATTAAAAGAAATGGATCATTAAAAAAGTTTCAATAAAAATAATTTTAAACGGATAATATTCGGTAGTATTTAATTTATAATTTTTTAATTAAAATTTAAAAGTATTATCGATTAGTATTAAGCAAGTCATTTCGATAATCAATCATTCATAACGTCTTAGTTAGTTAAAAAATGAAAAATATATTTAAACTGTTATTAAATAATATATTTAAATTGTTATTGAACTTGATTATTGAAGAATATGTGAGTATGTCGAGTGTATCGAAATATTTTTAACTATAGAAGGTTCTCAACCTATGAGGTTAAATATCTAGTAGATAAGTGTTTTGTGATCTTTTCTCTTGTTTTTGGGGTCTTTTGTGTTAGGACAATCCTTTTTTGTGTCCTTGAAAGTCCTTTAATTTTTGAAGAACCCGATTCATGCAAACATGTGTGTTAAGAATGCATTCCTGAATTGATTAAGAATAAATGTACAAGAAGTTAGGGTGTGAAGACAACAAAAAAAGTAAAATAAGTGTAAAGAGGAGGTTGCTTAATTTGTATGTGTCACATGGTACATGTTGTAAATTCATCCTAAACCCTCAATTATATTCAATGTCAACCATTAATCGTGTCCATTAGACAAGGTATCTATTCTACTACAACATCTACTGCAAACACAAAAAAGAACAAAAGGAGAAACTCAAATTAGCGATCTTAAAAGTTGAATCATTGGTCCGAACAAAAACCCAACAATAACTTCACTCGGGATCAATAAACATAATCATGTACGAATTAAATGGAGCAGGAGATGAATTTCAATCATTTATTTACCGTGTGATTGCACTGTTTCTGATATGAGGTGTTGCTGTGACTGAAAAATGTGGAGAAGAGTTGAAGTTTTATTTGGAAAAACAATGGCATCTTTATTTAGAAAAGGGGGAGAGAATCTGACAAGAAGTGTTTGATTGAAGAAAAAGGGTAGAAAAAGTTGGCACTGAGTGAGCTAGCTCATATATCAAAACCATCTTTTGGACCTCTCATGTCTTGTAGTTTCTCCACACAACGCGGCTTTCAATCTCGCTTTCATTACCTTTGCCACTTTACTTTGCTAGGTGGCTGGTTCATAGGTGCTTGCCACCATCATCACCACCACATAATCTACACTTCTATCAGGTTTCACATTCTTTTACCATCACATTTCAGAATAATTCATTTTTTTTTACCTTTAGATAATACGTGTGACCTATCTAGTACTTGTGACTTGACGTGTAATTGTTGATGTGTCGATAATTTTTAATTTGTTTTTTTTCAGGATTTATTCCTTAAATGTTCAAGTTCGGTCAGAGTAACTTGCAAAAGACACTTTGGCGTTCAAATAAGTATTATTGTCAAGAGTATACTCTGATAAATGGTCAAAAACATACCTTACTCCTTCACGGAGAGCTTTATTTATAACATTGGTTTATGGACTCTGGTCCTGGTGGGTCGTACATCGGTTATTATCTGACATGCATCGTGATCCCTCATTACTAAGGATGCGCATCTTTCAGTTAATCCGTTTTAGCTGATTTGTGAAAAATATTTTCACATATTTCGAGATACAAATTGACTCATTGAACGCTGTTGTAACTGTTGTTACTGTTTTTTTTTGCATACCTTGAAATGTTCTTTGACTCGAATGGTTTATCACTGAGATCGAGACTGACTCGTCTATTACTAACCGATATATTTTTTTTATCAAGTAATAGAAATAGTAAAGTTTAAGTGGTTAAAAAGAGTGAAGTTGGAATAAGTTATAAGATGTTTGGGTTTGCATGCGTGTGTGCAGTAAGAGGCTGCTGTGTTGTAACAAGAAAATGGGGGTGACAGTGGGAGAAAAGATGAGTATTAAGTTTGATAGATATGGTGAAGTTGTGTGTTGTGGAGACCCCACCCTTTTATCTAGTATTATATTAGCATCATTGATAAGATCACTTATGATCCCCACTATTGCTAGTTTTTCCTACCTTCGACTCATTCTCCTTTTTTTTGGGCTTTTTCATTTTCTCTTTCTTAGTGTTATTCTCCCTTTCATTGATTGCACCCATCACCTTGTCCTTTTGATACTTCTTAGTGTAGTGACCTTTTTTGTTTGCTTTTATGTGAATAATTGCCTCATGCGCCGCTATAGTACCTAGAATGTATGTGTGTGTGCATCATAAGTAATGGGATCCACCTTAGGCCATCGTTGCTTCCTCTCTTTCTTCCTTCCAAGAAATAAACCCTTCATCCTTCCATGCTAACTTCTTCCCTTAAACCCACCTACTCTACCTTATCACAACTTAACACTTGTTTTCATTTCTTCCTTTCAAAACCCTAGCAACTCCAATAGGTGTAAGTCACAAGTTAGTCATCAACAAAGTGGTTGCTAAAGACAAAAACAATTTGTTCTAATTGAGAGAAAAATGTTTTTCAACGTATTCAGTTTATTTATAAATATAGCTTAAAATTTAGGGTTTAGAGTTTACGGTTTGAAATTTAGGGTTTATGGTTGATCTATCTCCGTGCTTTTTTTTATGTTTTGTTTGTTTTCTTTACATTTTTATATTATGTTCGGAATGTTTTTAATATTAAATGTTAATTTATCATTTTAAATATATTTTTTGTTATCTCAGCTGTATAATTGATATTTATAAATGAGAAGAAAATAATGAGATTGATATGTTGAATATTTATTATTTATCATTATGTAAGATTGCTTTCATATCAACTTTATTCTTAATTTAATAAAATCTAAAAATCTATTCCGATATAACATGTTTTTTTTATCAGCAATAATAAATAAATAAATGGGAACCACTTCAGGGTGGTCCAACCCTTATACATAAAGAGCTAGCGCCTTACCCATCTCCAACCAAAGAACACCTTCCAACTTAAATAAGAAACAACCAAACCAACTCAAGAAAACATTAAATGTCTTAGATACTAATTAATCGTCTTAGAAGCTAATCAATCAAAATCAACCCATGACATAACAGAATTAATTGGGAATGGTCTATAACTAAGTTAATGTAGATGTATATGAGTCTTTTGTGAGTCAAGGTTCGTGGCTTGAAATTGCTTTCCGTCCCCAAAAGATGATCTTCCACAAAGGAAGACCAGAAATTGGTCTTCACCCAAATCAATTACTTTTTACCACGTATGATTGCTTTTAAAGTGGCCTCCTTTGCTTTCAATTTGATGACACTTATGTCTGCCTAAACGTGTTTTTGTTCTAAATAAAGTCAACCAAGTCAATGTTGGATCAAGAAAACAAAGATTCTTTCTCTTGAACAATGTACATACATTCTTAACTTTTGTTTAAACAATAATAATAGAATTGGTCATGTCATGATTCTGATTATGTCACTCCAATTAATCTTCTAATCATCTAATAAAATGGACCCAAGATCCCAAAGATCTCTCCACGTTTATTTCTAGTTCTAGTTCATACTTCGTTACTCCATTACTTCTAATATTATCTAAACAAACAAACACAATATTCATGGTCCACAACTATGTTTTTTCCCTTTATAATTAAGGATTAAAACCAAATCAAATCGATGAGATATCTTCGATTAGTAGAAAGAAACTACTGTTAAACTTGTGCCAAACGAGTTTTAAAATATTAAAATAAATTTATGCACAAATTAATTTGTAATAACTTTTACAAAATTATTTTAAGTTTATGAAAAAGATTTCATAAGTTAATTTTTAATTCACGTCAACTAAAATTATCTTAGTCAGCGTATTTGAAAGAGAAAAATGTCTAATTCAAACTTTTTAAAATTAAAAGGCATAAAAAAGGTAATATCTTTTGTAATTTAAAGTAAAAATTTTAAAATATCTCTAACTTTTTTTATCAATTTATTATTTGGTTGGATAATAAAAATTAGAACGGAATCAGTTTTTTTAATCTTTTTTATCATTACGTAGTATTTAAATATAAAGACGTTCTTATCGTTTTTGTAAAATAATACAAAAGAACTAAAGTTTTAACAAGTAAAGTTTTAAAAATAAATAAACATTGTTAACTCCTGAATTATATTTTTTTTATTAATTATTGTTGGACTATTAGGATACACTGATCGTATAAATTTTCAATATTTTCGTATTTTAACCAAAAGGGTATTATGATTTGTTGAATAAGTAATTGTTAAATTAATACGAAAATGAGTAATTAATTAGACAGAACCTTCCTCTTTTAGAAACTAATCGTCGTATAAAGTATCGTATTAAATTATAGATGCTACTATTCTAATTAATTTTGTAGAGAACCATTTAAAAAACAAAGACATGTAAAAAGATTACTACTTTCTTAATTACATGTACTTTATTAATAAGTATGTGATATGATTTTCGATCTTCGTAGTGCTTTCGACATTTGTGAATGAAAATCGAGGACACTCTTTTCATATACAATCGTGCTGCTTTTTTTTTAAACACTTCACAAAATTCAAAAGTATTATATTTTATATATAGATACATTGTATCTTCTAGACTGTCCAAAGGGGACCATTAGATCATAGGTAAATATATATATATATATATATATATATATATATATATATATTGTAAATTTGCATATATATTTTTATGTCCTAAAGTAGTTAAAGGTGTTGTTACAAGGTTGAATTTCTTCTAGTGTCCCTTTGTTTGTTTTTGGTTGTTTGATTTTTTGACTATTTGATCTTTGAGTTGTTATGCGTGGATGTATTATTTACAGATATGTTTGGACCTCAAGTTAGTCTGATTATAATTTAAAAATATCAAGTTATATTTTACGAACTTTTTAACTTTAAGATGCTTATCTATTTATATAATTATTTTGAATACTTGATAGTCCGGACTAGAAAATACTCAATCACATCTTAATCATATTTTATGAATATATATGTAAATTTATTATTGACAAATGATAATGTTCTAGACAAGAAAAGAAATAACCTAGTCTTAAAACATCTCCAAATGGTCTATGATAAGTGTACAGTGTATCAGTGTGTAAAAGATAGGTCTTCTTGTTGATATTTCCTTTGATATATATTGGTCATATCCTAAGTAAGGTAGTCTGATTCTGTCTTCATTAAGCCATTAAAGATGATTAAGTCTAATTAACACAGGATACTTAACGTATGAACGTTTCTACCATTAAGCATTGAATTACGATTCATACATCATACGTCGAGTCCAGACCTGTCACTCTACGTATAATTTTAAATTTTTTACAATATTTAGAACGTGTTGAGTTGTCGAGGTGTCGATATGATGTCGATGTTATACCCGCCAAGCGAATCGGTAATCCGATAGTAGATAAGGGTTTGTGTGTTTTGTATTTTGCGATATGAAGGCATCAATCCTTAGGGAGTTATGCTCGGAATGATTATTGCAATGAAACATTATGCGCCACTTTGATTTATGGAGCATAAAAGGGTAAAGTTATTCTGATTTGAGGGCAAAGGGTATATATAGGGAAGCAAAGCTTAAAAGAATGAAGAAGAAGCATAACAATTCAACTACTGTCTAGAATCGTAGTTGGTCAGCAATGCAAAAGATGATTCAAACATATTAGTCTTCAAGTTTATCTGATTCTACATAACTTGCACATGCGTGTCACAGTGTCACTGTATCTTTTAAATCTGCTTTTAAGAGAGAAAAAGTACAAAAAAAATAAAACATTATTATCTTATGTACTTTGTTCTTCAACAAAAAGAAACACACTTCGTCTTTACGTTTTTTTATCATGAATATATGTAAATTAACATATGTTGGCACCCACTTCAAATTCAATAGCTTTTTTTTCCTGCAATGGCCCTATCAGCTACTTCCTCAAAAGATTCTGCCTAGCTACAAATTCTATGGAATTTTTCAACATAATCAAATTCTTCCCTTTTTACTAAACCATTCTATTTTCTCCATAAGAACATATTTTTAAACTGATTTTGAGGTATTGTTTGTTTGGAAAGTTACTTTATTTCGATTTAGGGTTTAATCTTAATAAGGTGAGAGAAGAAGATCTATTACGGTTTAATTTCAATAAAGTGAGAGAAAAAGAAGTATATAAACGGTCATTTACATCGACTCTGAACGATGTGAAAAAGTAAATTAACGAAACATGTACCATTATGGAAATGTTAAAACAAAACGATGGCACAGGAATTTTCTTGCACTGTTTAATCTTGATCATCACTATTATCTTATTCTTATTTTAGAAATGAAAAACTTACAACACATAGTTGCTCTTTGTCTCTAAGGCAGGCGAATATATCCATTTTTCCATTCATTTTTTTGAACTGTTTTTATTCCTTAAAAGTAATGTTATATATAACTTACATAATTCTGATACTTTAACTATATCTAAAATTCAAATTCAATACACGTACTACTTTTTTTATATTTTTAAATATGAAAAAATATTATAAATTATTTTCATAAATATAGAAAAAATAAAAGAGAGGTTGCAAAAAAAAAAAAAGCCCCCTTTATCTACCGTGAAATAACGTTTTCTCTAAGACTATGTTCCTCAACAAGATTAGACAATTCATTTCTGCAACCCTCCAATTTTAACCTGCACCGCCACACCTTTTGATTGTTTTACCTTTTTTAAAAGTGATTTTTTGGATTATTTGTGTAAAAACTTTCTCATGAAATACTTTTGGAATAAAATTTTCAGAACGTAACGTATATAATACTCCAAAACGTATATAATACTCCAAGACGTATATAATATCTTTTTGAAGATGTTTTTCAAAATGAGTTTCTCAGAACATATTCCAAAAAGTTTGTTATATTTTTTTTTATTTTTAATTTTTCTCCTTCTAAGTACAGTATGATCTACTGTGATGACGGCGGCAGTAACGGTAACAACGGTGGTGGTAGGATGAAGTAAGACGAACAAACCGGACAGTTTGGTCATTTCAACTCAATCGTGAGATGCAGGTTTAAAAAAGAGGGTGCAGTAAGTAATTTTAAGAAGATTGTCATTAGATTTTTTTAGTTAGCGTCTAAATTAAGGCAAATGCTTCCTACACCCAATCATTTTTAACATGCACCCAACATATTTTTCTAATTTCCAAAAATGCCCTTAATTTTGGAAATAAAAATCCAGAATTGAAAATAATATATTCTGGAAAAATAAATTCAGAAGTGATTATTGAGTTTCGGAAATAAAAATCCGAAAACAAAAACTTAAAATTCTATTTCGAACAAAAAAATCCAGAATTGAAAAATAATACATTCTGGAAAAAAAAATCTGGAAAAGAAATTTTTGTGTTTTGGAAATGAAAATCTGGAAAAAAAAATGAAAAACTCATTCCGGATAAAAAAATCCAGAATATAAAATTTCGTTCCAAAAAAAAATCCAGAACACATATTTCAAAAAAAAATTAAGGACAGTTTCGTCTTTTGCGCTGGAATCGGGTGGAGTAATATGGTGCAGGAAGCAATTGCCCTAAATTAAAACCCATCAAAGTTTCATAAGCCTTTCCTTGACAATTGCTTCCTGCAACATATTACTGTATCTAATTTAAATAGAAAAGGCGAAAATATCCTTAATATATTATTTTTTGTATTACGAACTTTCTTATCATAATGGATTTTTTGATTTTTTTTTTGAATTTTTATTTTAAGAACGCAAAAAAACTCTTCCGATATATTTTTCTGGAACGTATTATTTTTTATTTTGGATTTTTATTTTTAAAATAAGGAGTATTTTTGAAATTTTAAAATTATGTTAAATGCGGCTAAAAATGTTGAGTGTAGGAAGAATTTTCATCAGACAAAAAAGAGTACAAAAAAGAAACAACAACATTAGATTAGGGTGTTGCTACATTTTTTTAATAAACTCTTTTTAGTGTATTTTTATTATTAATTAAAACTTATTAAAAACTAAAATATATATATACATATATATATGTAATTAATCAAATTTATTTTACCTTTCTTGTAATCTACTTTTTAAGTAATTAAGTAGAACAAATATTTCTCTGCATTTTAGAAAATAATATTATACTTTATACTTTATACTTAAAACTCACTAATTAAAAACATAGGCATTTTTTTGTTCTCTATTATAACCTCTGAAGTTTGTGTCTACTCAAGTAATGAAGAAAGACATTTGAAGGAAATTGAAGATGTTCTTTGTAGTGTCGTAGATTTTGAAATCATCGAGCACACGCAAAACCCTCAAAGGAACATGCACAGATTTTCGGCGCTTTTCTTCAGAAAACATGGTTTGGCTCCCTTTCTATCGAGAAAATCATTGGTAATCACACCCGAAGACACCTTCTGCCATTTTTTCTGTACTACCTCTGAGGTAAGTTGTTCTCAAACTTCTTCACAGTTACCCACACATTGCAATTCTAAAAGCTCAACACTTGACAGCAACACCAACAATGGCTTAACAAACCAATTTGGCCTCATTCGCCTGCAAGAGATTTCAATTGACCACGCAAACGATCGAAGCCATGACGAGTTTGCTTCTGATGTGGAGAAGGTTTATAGAATATTACGAAAGTACCACTCTAGGGTTCCCAAATTGGAACTTGCTCTCAGAGAATCTGGAGTTGTTGTGAGGCCTGGATTAACTGAGCGTGTGTTGAATCGATGTGGTGATGCTGGGAATTTGGCGTATAGGTTCTATTCCTGGGCCTCTAAGCAATCCGGTCATCGACATGATCAGGATGCATACAAGGCAATGATTAAGATTTTGGGTAGGATGCGGCAGTTTGGTGCTGTTTGGGCACTGATTGATGAAATGAGGCAGGAGAATCCTGAGTTGATTACTCAGCAAGTGTTTGTTATTTTGATGAGAAGGTTTGCCTCTGCAAGGATGGTTCAGAAGGCGGTTGAAGTGTTGGATGAGATGCCCAAGTACGGGTGTGAGCCGGATGAATATGTTTTTGGGTGTTTGTTGGATGCTTTATGCAAGAATGGAAGTGTTAAGGAGGCAGCTTCGCTGTTTGAGGACATGAGGTATCGGTGGAAACCGAGTGTGAAGCATTTTACTTCATTGTTGTATGGTTGGTGTAAGGAAGGGAAGCTTATGGAGGCCAAGCATGTGTTGGTTCAGATGAAGGATGCGGGCATTGAGCCAGATATTGTGGTCTATAACAACTTACTCGGTGGGTATGCTCAGGCTGGGAAAATGGGGGATTCTTATGATCTTTTGAAAGAGATGAGGAGGAAGGGTTGTGAACCAAATGCAACGTCCTACACAGTTTTGATCCAGTCACTTTGTAAACATGAAAGGTTGGAGGAGGCTACGCGGGTATTTATTGAGATGCAGAGAAGTGGTTGTCAGGCGGATGTCATCACATATTCCACATTAATTAGTGGATTTTGTAAGTGGGGAAAAATCAAAAGGGGGTATGAGCTTTTGGATGAGATGATACAGCAAGGGCATTTCCCAAATCAGGTTATTTATCAGCATATCATGGTGGCCCATGAGAAGAAGGAGGAACTGGAAGAATGTAAGGAACTGGTGAATGAGATGCAGAAGATTGGTTGTCCTCCGGATCTCAGCATCTATAATACAGTCATTAGGTTGGCTTGCAAGTTGGGAGAGGTCAAGGAAGGTGTTCGGCTTTGGAATGAAATGGAATCCAGTGGGCTCAGTCCTGGCATTGACACCTTTGTCATCATGATTAATGGTTTTCTTGAGCAAGGCTGTCTAGTTGAAGCCTGTGAGCATTTCAAAGAGATGGTTGGAAGAGGGCTTTTTACTGCTCCTCAATATGGAACCCTGAAGGACCTGATGAATTCTCTTCTAAGAGCTGAGAAGCTTGAAATGGCCAAAGATGCTTGGAATTGTGTCGCAGCTTCTAAAGGGTGTCAGCTAAATGTGAGTGCATGGACAATCTGGATTCATGCACTCTTTTCAAAAGGACATGTGAAGGAGGCTTGTTCATTCTGTATAGACATGATGGACAAGGATTTAATGCCGCAGCCAGATACTTTTGCAAAACTTATGCGTGGTCTAAAGAAATTATATAACAGACAGTTCGCAGCAGAGATCACGGAGAAGGTAAGGAAAATGGCAGCTGATAAGCAGATCACTTTTAAGATGTATAAACGGAGAGGAGAGAGGGACTTGAAAGAAAAGGAAAAGGAGAAAAAGGATGGGAGGAAGAGGAGGGCTAGACAACGCCAATGGGGTGGAGACCGTCAGAAATTATAATTTTCACCAGTGAATTTTGACGTAAAATATGTAGCATCCCAGAGGAGTGTGATTTTTGGCAAGAATTTGGTCATGAAATTCAATTGAAAGGAAATTAAATGATTCTATTTCCGTTCAATTCATTAGAGAAGCTGCGTTTTCTCTGATGTATCAATACTCACCAGTCAAAATTCTTACTATCAGAATTTGAGAGCTTAAGAAAAGGAGAAAGGAATTGAAAATGCTATTTTGAATCTGAAATTTCTACTAGGTTGACTGTAACATAAATGATTCAAATTAACTGTTAGAATAGCTCTGTTATGCACTATGCTTTTCTTTTTACTATCAGATCTCCACTGTTGGCAGAATAGCTCTTAAAATTTTATCCGCTCTTTGCAGCCTTCACTTGGACGGATTATCCATGATTGGCTAAGAACAAGAATTCTAATGATTAGTCAAAATCTCTATCAATGATCAGAATAACAGTTGCTAGCATAGCTCTTATAAAATTATCTTCCCTCTTGGCAGATTATACTTGGATGGGTGCACTTACCATGCAAGCCAGAAAAGTGGAAATTTGTTATTAACTTCCTTTTTCCAACTTTCAAGTGCAGTCTTGTGAATTTTCCAGTAAATCTGTTTACTGTCCATTGGAGGAGAGGAGTTTGGGATTGACTTGCTCTCCTCTGTATTCATGTTTATGTTATGTGATGCTGACGATGGTTTGTTGTACCGGAATACTTCTGGAAAGCCTGCTGGTCATCCCTCCACCCCTGGCACGGATAGATTAGGATTGAATGATTTTGGTTAAGTAAACTTTACACTCACGGGTAGGTTGGTACCCAGTTTTATGGGATATATCCCCCTCATCCAAGAAATCACGTATGTGTAATACATGTGTATGGTGTTGCGTGATCTGGTCAGCTAGTGACTGATGTTGTATGAAAATGTGATACTTGTTTGAAAAACCTTCATTTACATAATCAGCCACGGGATTTTTTTTTCCTTTTTGTTAAAAATGTTACTTCAACAAGATTATGTTTGTCTTCATTTCCATTTCCTCACTTAGGTGCCTTGTCTTGTCTACATGTGCATATTTGAGGTACATAGTGTGAAATTGAATGCCATTTTTACGGATATCTTCTGGGTTATTCGTTTGGTGGCAGGCAACATGGCGGCAACTGGACAACTTTATACAGTCAGTCAACTAATAAATCTTATCTTTCATGTGTACAGATGGTTCTTGATAACTTCTTTCGGTATCATGTCTCCCTGGAATTTTGATATCTGAACCTTGTAGTCTCTACTTTTAATCTGGTTTTATTTCTTAAAAGTAATTTTGTTTCTATTTTTTACAACAAAAGGTTACTGTGATAAGGTTAAAGTTTGATGATCATGCTAACTTTATTCACAGCTAGTGCTCCAGTAACTAAGAAATCATCAAGCATTTCAAATGCCATTAGTGGAAAAGGAGGAGGAAACTCAAAGGATCCCAATTAGGGCAATATACTTTCATTTTCAAGGGGGTTTGAGAACTGCACCAAGAATCCAATGTTCAGAAGAGATGATCCTTTCACGGATCATTCATCAATGCTAATTCCTTCATAATACGAGGATATTGCATTATGCAGTTCTGGATCTTTTAGTTCTTGATTTGAAAGAAAATATGTTTATATTTTCTTCTTAATTTTTCAGATATATGTACCGCTCCATTTAATTGTTTTTTATGTTACGGAATTGAGTTGATATAAACTATGCTACTTAACAAGTGAAAATAAATTTTATATATTGTATTACTCTTTTCATTTCATAATCATTTATCGTAAAGATTTAATTTAGTTATTTTAACTGAAAGGAGATTTAAAATTTGTAAATCATCAATAGTTTTAGAATAAAGATAAAGGATCAATGAACGAAGATATTGGATCTTAAATATACTAAATTAATTATAAATTTCAAGTGTTAATTAATAGTTATTAATGGTATATATTTTCTGAGCTCTCATCTGATAGAGTGGGATCCAAGTAATATTTATATCAGCAAACACCTTGTCTCAGAGTCCATGTGCGACACTGTCCTAGACTCCATTTTTATGTCCCTCCCAGAGTCTCTATTCTCTACGGCCATCACTACAATACTCCTATATTTGCATCCAATCATTGTCCATTCCTTCCCTCTAATCACCACGATTTGCTAATTGACTCTTCCTATCTGAATGTCCACCTCTCTTCAATGCAACTCAGAAGCAGCAAATAACTCTTTTGTGTCGGTTGCAGTGTGTCAGCAACTAGTTAGGACCTTGTTACCGACGCAACTCTTTCATCATTTAAGACCCAAATGTTTTTTCCTTCTGTTCAAGAAAAGAAATCATTTACTGTTCCTATCTTTCTGTAATTAGAAAAACCTCAACACAATAAATTAATGATTTGGCTTTGAAACTCAAAAACAACTGTAGAAGTAAGCAAAACCAACTTTTTCCTTTTTTAGATGTAAAAATGTTACTACTATGCTATTATTTTTCGTCCCCACTAGTAGGTTCTTAAAGTTTTCTTGTTTCATTGTTTTCAGTTCATAATAAATGTTGTGCTTACAGTCTCTTCATTACTTTCTTCTTCCATCAACCATGCAGCATACGTTTCCGTTGGTTGCTTGTCAAATTTAGCACATTCCCGTTTATCGTTTCATCAATCACTACATCATCACGTATCTTGTTCATGATATTTCTTTTGATACTATTTGAATTGTTTCAAATTGTTGAAGAATAAGAACAAAACAGGATTTTTAAGTTAGAACTTGGAACTGCCACCCCTTGTTTTACTCCGAATCTGTTCTTAAATGTTCCATTACCCTTCAAACTTGGATAAAGTTTCTTCATCTATTGTCCTTATTCTTTCATTCTAAACTACTTTCTCTAATCCAAGTTCCACTATTTTTCCCTGACCCTCAACTCAAATTTTATTACCATTTATCACAGACTTATAAACTTTTATTCTCGTTTGTTTCAAGCAAAGAGATGAATCATCCAACAAAGCACCGTTTGAGGTTGTTACTATTACATATAATTCTGCTTCGTCTTTGTTGCACAAGTTCTTATCCCACGCCAACAAACTGCACCGACACAAGCCGCGTTTGTACTTCGTTCTTGGCCTTCAAGCCTAAACCAAACCAAACCTTGCCTGTGATACAAAGCATGTTTGACGTGTTGCCCAGTGAGATCACTGTCGAAGACAATGGCTGGGATTATTTATTCATCAGGAAAAACTGTTCTTGTGATGCTGGCATGAAGAAGTTTGTGTCTAACACCACACTCACAGTGAAATCCAATGGAGGGTTTGTGCATGATTTGGTGAAGGAAGCCTATGATGGGCTTGCTCTCTTGCCCAACACGACACATTGGGCAAGAAAAGATCATGGTGTCATACCACTGAACTTGTTCTGTAGCTGCTCCAGTGGACTGTGGAACTATTTGATGAGCTATGTCATCAGAGATGGGGATAGTGTCGAATCACTAGCAAGCCGGTTTGGGGTTAGCATGGATAGCATTGAGACAGTGAATGGCATTGACAATCCTAGTAGCTTCACTGTTGGTTCTCTCTATTATATACCTTTGAATTCGGGTTAGCATCTACAATCTTCTTCAACACTTTTATTGTGGATCCATTCGAAGCATTCGCACATTCAGCAATTCAGAACAGTCACATGAGATTAGTCTACTCATTTTATCTCGGTCAATAACTTTAAAATACACACCCAAGATCTCAGTGGTTTGATCTTCATTCAATGGTTATAAATGGTTTGAATGTGTGAATGCATGAAAATATGACTGCTGCACTAAATCCATTTCCTTCTACTGTGTGCTGCATTTATGTCTGTATTTGTTTGAAAGGGACGTTTCTTGTCTGTGTAGTTTTATTGATGCTTTAATAAGATTAAAATTGCTTTAAGTAAGTGGATTTTACTGGTTTCATTTTATAACTAATGAGGATTTGGGAAATTGGGCTCCTTCTAGCAATTAATGTTCAATAGTTGGGATTTGGATACAGGGAGGGCAGTACTTTCTAGCATTAAAGTTGAACTAATCTTTTGATCACCTAAGCAAATGTAGTTGACTAAATTTTTTAGTCTTGGCTGCAATGTTGAATTTTTTAAGTGAATTGCAGTTCCTGGTGAGCTTTATCACTTGAAGAATGACACTTCTCCAGTTCCAGTCCCTTCCCCATCTGTAGATGAAATTTCAGGTATGGAACAGCATATAATGGAAGAAAGGAGAAACCATTCTAGTTTATGTTTAACTGTTCTGCCAGTGTCACTAAGCTCTGAAATTCAAAGGGAAACATTATTTAACCAAAAAAAAGTTTAGTACAAAATTCATGTTTAAAAAGGCACTTTTTGGCAAATTCTGCATTTATTTGCCTTTTTTTAATTTAGGACAATATTGTTTATACACCTTTTTCTATTACGTAAGTCTTAACTCACGTCCCAATGCACGTTTCTTGCTCTCTTTTCTCTCAAACAAGTCAGTTATTATGCAAACATTGAGTATCTAATTTTCTTTTCCTACAGCTGAGCAAATCAAGCAGAAGGATCGTGTACCCCATGAATGGATTGTAGGAGGTTTTGGGGTTGGTCTCGCTCTGATAATATTAAGCATTATTGTCTGTGTGTCCCTGAGATCACCCAATTGCTTGGTTGAAGCCAGAAATAATGCAAAAAATTCTGCAGGAAAGATCTCCAATAAGTTCTATGTTTTTGGCAATCCAAAGTTGTTTTGTGGATGTGGCAAACCTGTGGACCAGAAGCAAACTGATGGTGAAACCAGCAATCACCAAATTACCTTGACCAAAGCATCTTCGTGTAATCACCCAACTAATTGGATTGGACTCTCGAGTATACACTTTTTTCTCATGTTAATTGAACTCAGATTTGTATTCAAAACTTTAAACTTATACACACACTTACACTCATCTCTATGTGCCAATTTTGGATTAAAATTGCTAATCCCCTTCCATGCATCTCCAATTCAAAAATGCACTTCTTTAAGAAAAACTTCTTTTAAATAGCATTATCTTTAGGAGTTAGCTTCTAGAAGTTTTATTAATTAATCGGATGGATAGGGAAAGAGATAGGCAAATGGGACAGCTGATTTAATTCCACCAATACTGTGATTTGCAGTTTAAAATGAGAAGCCATGCATAACATACTTTATCTGTTATTGCAGCTCTGGTACCTGACATGATGGACATGGATAGGCCTGTGCTTTTTTCATATGACGAGATTTTTGCCTCAACAGATGGTTTCTCTGATTCAAATCTACTTGGGGGTTCTGTTTACTATGGTCTCCTTCGTGACCAGGTTTGTGGCCATATACTTTTAATTCGGTTGTAGAAAAAAGCAAGTGCTTCACCAGAAGGAAAGTATGAGACAACTATTATACTCCTACTGATTTGGCATGCATTTAAATCTTCCAGGAAGTTGCTATTAAAAGAATTACAGCTACTAAAACTAAAGAATTTATGTCAGAGATAAAAGTTCTGTGCAAGGTTCATCATGCTAATCTGGTAATGCCTTATTGTCCGCAATAAATTACAAACTTGTTTTATGAACAAATTCCTTTCAGCAATTCAAGAGCTTGAGTCCAATTTCTTATTAATTTTGTCAAGGTAGAATTGATCGGCTATGCGGCTAGTCATGATGATTTTTTCCTTATTTATGAATATGCTCAGAAGGGTTCACTCAGCAGCCATTTGCATGATACTCAAAATAAGGGTAAGATCATGCCAGCAGTTAATTTACTCTAAAGCATTTTCGTTTTATTTGTAGCAATACTTGAATAAAATTTCTAGTGGTATAATCAGTAGTACTGATCAAAACTTCCTATTCAACGATGAGGATGCTTGAATTGGCGTTTGGTTACGACAGTCACTTTTCCATGTTGTCTTGCCTGAACATAATGAATATATGGTTCAAGACCTATTTTATTTTGTCTTGCTTATAGGTCATTCATCTCTTCCTTGGATCACAAGGGTCCAGATTGCACTTGATGCTGCTAGGGCCCTTGAATACGTACATGAACATACAAAAACTCGCTACGTCCATCAAGATATCAAGACAAGCAACATTTTACTTGATGCTTCTTTTAGAGCCAAGGTACTAACAAATTTAGACAGCATTGAATTATTTCTAAATGTTTTACAGATTTGCTGATTGCCAGATCTCACTATTTCTACAGATATCAGATTTTGGGTTAGCAAAACTAGTTGGTAAAACAGATCAGGGAGAAACCACAGCATCCAATGTTGTAAATGCATATGGATATCTCGCTCCAGAGTATGTCTGTCTGCTTGTACACAATCACTCCTCTTATATGGAAAGAAAAAAAATGATTTATTTTCTATTTATAATGTTTTGCAGATACTTTAACAATGGCCTTGCAACGACCAAAAGTGATGTTTATGCGTTTGGTGTTGTTCTTTTTGAGGTTATGTCAGGGAAGGAGGCCATCATTCAAACACAAGGTCCTGAAAAACGATCATTGGCATCTAGTGTAAGTTCCTTATGAGACATTACAGTGCAAAAATTATCACTGGCATGGCATCTCTATTAGAATATAGTTAACTAATCATAGCCGTCAAGTCACTAATATATCTGGTAATGATAGGATGTGCTGTGTCTGGTTTGAGGATACTAAATTTGCGTACAACAAGCAAACCTTGAATCAAATGCGATGAAAACTAAATAACTTCTTTGCTTTGACTTTTGATGTATTACATATTCTTTTTATTCTAAACTTGATGGCTGCAACATGTTAAAATTGTCGGGTTTTTAATTTATTATACACCTCTACATTTTCTCCTTGTTTCATTTATCATGCATGTTCTTGAGGTTTATTGTTGCGAATTGTAACTGTTTTCTGAGGCAAAACCTTCATATTTGTTGAATTGCAGATGTTGGCAATTCTTAGGAACTCACCTGATTCCGTTAGCATGTCGAGCACAAGAAACCTCGTTGATCCTACTATGATGGATCTGTATCCCCATGATTGTGTGCACAAGGTAAGTTGACTTCTCCATTTTCTACTATAATATTTATGGTTTTGGGTATTTGGTTTTTCACCCAAGAAGCTTGAAGACTGTCCAGCTCACAGCCTAACCAAGAAAATGTTAAATTTTTTTCATAGTTTCTCTTGGACTAATGGAAAGAAAAAACAAAACAAAAACTACATCAACTTTGAAGTGACATAACATTTTGCATAGGTTTTACTCTTCTGACTCATTGATCTTGGTGTTTTGGTGTTGTGTCCGTACATAGATGGCCATGCTGGCAAAGCAATGTGTGGAAAAGGATCCCGTATTACGCCCTGACATGAAGCAAGTTGTGATTTCCCTCTCACAAATCCTGCTGTCCTCTGTTGAGTGGGAAGCTACTCTTGCCGGGAACAGCCAGGTATTCAGCGGTCTTGTCCAGGGAAGATAGTTTAAACATCAACATCATTTTCGCCCACTACTCTATTATCTTCTCCTCTCCCTTTTACAATAGAAATACAATAAAATATGAGCTAAGACTTGACATTGAAACCGATGGATCAATTGTATTTTATAGGTCAAAGTTTTGAAAGTTAAAATATGTTGTGATGGAGTTGAGAAAAGATTTCACTGCGCTCTGATTGTTACCGACATAACTTGCTATTTCATTAATATACATGTTTGTACTCATTAATTACTTGCAATGTTTACCCTTTCCAAGGGCCAGATTTGGCAAGGCGTGATGCAATTTCCACATTCTATGGCTGTAACATTTGTCCCAGAATGTTGCTTCGTGTTGAATCCATGCTAGGACAAGCAGTTCTTTATGCCTGCCAAGACATGCTATTTCTTCTCGGGATAATAATAACTGAATTTCGGATTGCTTGTTCACTAAATCTAACAAGACATGTCTTTCCACTTCTTGTTTCAAACTTATAATGCTTAACATTTCAAGATTGTCATTGAAACTTAACCACCAATAACTACCACCAACAACTATATGGACCAAACCTCACTCTAACACCCTAATAGGAAGTTTAAAGAAGCATTAAAACATAGTGTGAGAATTTTAACCACGAAAATGTGTTAATACTAACTCATAAGCATAAGGATCCAACTTATTCCTATAAATAGATTGAACACTATCATGCCGAACAATATCATGCCAATTACGTATTTATTAAACATTTATTACATTCAACTACCTAATACCAAATACTGACTTGACCGTCCGACATTTCAACTTCGAATCGAGACCCAAGATGGACAATATCAGCACATAGCAAGAGCAGAAGAAGCCTGCCCGAGTAGGAACAGAAGCAGTTATTTTTCTAATATGGTAATAGTATACATTTTGATGTTACTGTATGAAATTACAATACAGACAGAACTGAAGGTGGTAGAAACAATGTGTGTGGCTAGCTGCTACAAAGGCTTACTTGACAAGGGAAGCTAGGACCCTGCGTGGTGGATGGAAAGATCTTCTGGAATGAAGGACGGCCCAATTATCAATCAAGAGAACATCCCCTTTTTGCCAAGGAATGGCCACAGATTCCTCTTCCAGTATCTGCAGACAATCATAGACTATATCAGGAGGTAATGGTTCACCATCCCCAAAGGTGACAGCTTTAACAGGATCATTCCGTTCATCTTTCCACCCAGTATAAGCAGCAACCATGCTGTTAAACCATATCTTCCGTTGTCTACTCTCATCATATTTCACACCCGGAATTGGACCCATAACCGTCTTAACTCCATCCTCCAACCATTCCAACTTCATACCCAGTTTAGCAGCCCTACAATGCAAACATTCCAAACCCCATCAATTTTATTTTTCTTTTCCATACAAATAAACAAAGAATGAACAATTTGCACTGAAATTTCACATAGACTCTTTTATTTCCTATTCCTACACTTCCCTCCATGATTGTTTGAAAAATATCATCCTAATTCATTTTTTATACTACGCCAACCCCAAGTGCTTGAACAACATACGAAACTTCAGCGTACGTATTGAATTTACTCATCAATAAAAAGAAACACAAAGCAACCTTTGTTGAGCGATGGTTTTGTCTGTGGTTAAGAAGGTTGATTTCCAGCCACGGCCAATTGGGGAAGAAGGGTTATCGTCTTCTCCCAAAACCCTGATGTACAATAAGCCATGCTTCTCTAGTCTCTCCACGAACTCGGGGTATTTGTCCTTCATCCTTTCATACACGACATGGCTAAGAACAATGGGGGTTTCGCCCCCACTCCCAGGCTCCACTTCGCAGAAGAAAAACAGTTTGGAAGGAAATTCAGGAACTTGAGCCATTTCGTGGTGGAAAGGGATCTTCTGGTCAGGTGGGGACTCATTGGCGGTGAAGACGCGACCGACGACATTGGTGCGGGGAGCGGCGCCGCCCACGTAGGGAAGCTCGTCGTAGCCGAACGCTTCGACGACGTCGTTGAAGTGGGAAGCGGTGGAGAGGGGGAAGCCTCTGAAAAGGACAGCACCCGATTGGAGGAGCAGTGATTGGAGGAAGGGTTTGTTGGCTTTGACGGAGTCCGTGAGAGCAATCGCACTTGCAGAGGCAGAAACCACCGCGGGGAATGGAACTCCGTTCACGAACTTCTGTCCGGGAACATGGATTTCTACAAAAGCAGTTCCCATGTTTTGTTTTCTTCTTTTTCTCAGTCACCAACCACGGAAAAGATAACGTTGATGCTTCCCATGCCGTAACCATATGAACTAGACGGAAACTCTGACTGTGACCAGGGTTTTGCATTATGCACCCCCATGAATGTAACCTGCACTCCCGTTAGAAGGTGAAATAATAAAGTTTCCTAAAAAATTATATTCATTCCTTGATCTTCTTTAATGTATGTCACGATACATTAAAAAATATACAATGTGGATACATTTTCAAATTCCACACTCCATGGTGGATTTATTTTTTAAAATCATATATTAAAATATGAAAGTGAGCATTGTCAAAGTTATATATAACAATAAAATTAATAGTGTGCATGGATAAAGTCAATCATCAACTACATGTTATTTTTAACATCTAATTTAATATTTGCATCCTACTAATCTAATATAAAGATCATAACTTAGCTTTTGCATAACAGTATTGAGACTATATTACATCTATTAGACCAACATTTTGCCATTCCATTTGCACTAATTTTCATCACATATGAATCAATATTATTATATAATGTAATTAAGTAGTTGGGATGTGAATACATTAAAACAAACAGTAGAAAAATAATTGAATCGTGTACATGTCAAGTACATATGAATCGTTGTATAGTAACATGTGTGGAAGACTTACTTCATAATGAGAATATAATGATATTTTGTTTCAATGATAAATGTACTAAAGTAACATTGTATCTGTTAACAATCACATGTCTCATATCAGACATAGTCATACATTTGTCTACATTAGCCTGCGAAGACAGTTATGTCAGTTAGAGAGTCATCTTTGTTACATAAAAGTTGGAAAAGCTGTCTCAGGGTATATCACAACTCAGTGTTGACATCTTATTCACAAGTAATATTCTTTTTAGTTGGTCTATCCCCGTTCATAATCACAAAAAATGTAGCATATTCATCTCGTCAATTCCTTTAAACAAATTCATTTTGACAAGTGACATTGAATAGGATGAGTACATGGATTAAACTTATCCAACATTGATAATCATCAATGAAAACTTCGTTTTCTCCTTCGGGTTGACTTCATGTAAAAGAACTATCATTTATTGATTGAATAACATCAACATGTTCAAAAACACTTTGTGGATCTCACCAATCTATTTGCTCAATTTTTACGGGATCACATAATTTCAACTTTATCCACTTTAAATATTGTACACACGGATGTCATGTATATATATGTTATTTCACCTAACTTGGTTTTAATTATGACTTTTTCTACAATGTCAACTTCAGTGAAAAATTCAAAATAACATCAAATTCTTACTAGATAGAAAAGTTCAGATGATAAATATTGTAATTATATGTTAAATAATAATATTTAAGATTATTTTACAAAACGGTGAAAATTTGTGTTTACTTGATAATAAAAATATTAACTATTATAATTATTAAATTAAAATATATCAAATTTTAAATTTATAAAAATTTATATAAAAATTATCTTCTATACTTTTTATAATTTTATAATTAAATTATAGAAATATTTATAATCCAGCATCAAGATAATTCCTATCCACTGATTGCTTACAAATGATAAAACAATAAAGTTAAAAATGATGAAAACATATGTGTACAGAATAAATAGTAAAAAAAATCTACATTACTAATGGTTATAAATATTATTTATATGTTTATAAATACTTATTCATTAACACTTTTTAATAACAATATAATTGATGTTCACAAATATCTTTTATTATAAACCATTATCACATACATAAAATTTGTAAGGGTTTTGTTTTATATTGAAAAAAATACTTACTTACTAGACAAGATTGAAGAAAAACAAATTAAAAATAAAAATAAATAAAAAAGAGAAATGTGAAGTGACGTTACGCTGACCGAACAACAGAATAGTATCACTGCACTGCATAGTCAATCCTTCGTCTAAAACCCTACAATACACTACTGTCTTGCATTTCTGAATTCTAAAACCCTCAATTCTCTCCGATGGCCGAGTCCACTCAATTGACTCGCCACATTGAGTCCTATGTCGACGCTTCCTCTTCTTCTCCCTCTCTTCAGGTCCATTCGCCTCTCCCTTTTTCTATTTCATTCTCTCATATTTCAACAATCAAGCATAATTGCTTTTGCATGTTACAGGTTGCAAGCTTAAACGCTGTTGCATCTCTTGTTAAAACCGATGTCTTACCTCTAGAAGCACTGGTACACCTTTTACATGCATTTTTCTGTGTTTGAGCAACGAAATAAGAGTAGGATTTCATGCTTGTTTCTTTGTTTGTCTTGTTTTGTTCTTCTGTTCTGTTTCAAATTATAGGTTAAAGAGTTGGGAATGTATCTGACCACAACGGATGATGTTATTCGGGCAAGAGGTACATTTTTTACTTTGTTTTAGTTTATTTAAAGCTGACATGCAGGATTGGATATGTATTGCAATTTCTGTAAAAAACATGAACGAGCAAGTGAACCAAACGAAATGTGTGATGAATTAGATTTCATAAGGAAATATGTCTAGTACCATTACACAACCAAGGTTGATTGGAATAAATTCTCTACACCTTGATTATATGGTGCTGAAATCTTGTGCAAATTAACAGGCTGTGTGTCCTCTCGTGGCACACAGAAGTGTTCTATGCTCATGCATTTTTATGGATGGATCATGGATGTAATTTTTAATCATATATCTGTAAAGGACTTGTGGACTATCTTATTATTGGACATTTATTTATTGGAAAAAAACTTCTGTAGGAATTCTTCTTCTAGCAGAGGTGATCACTCGCACTGAATCAAAACCTCTTGACAGTGCAACTATACATAGCTTGGTTGGGTTCTTCAAGGAAAGACTGGTCAGTATAAATATTTCTTTTGCTACATGAGTTCTTTTTAAGTATATGGTTTTGAAAATTTCCTAAACTCTTGTTCTAATTTGCATATGTAATAGCTTTTTTTTATCCTCTGTTTATTCCTGCAATTCCTTTTCCATCCATATTTTATGACATGGGATTGCATTTATGGTCCTAATATTGATTGGATTGAGCTGATTTCATATTGGAGATCATAAGCTTTAAATTATTAAAAGTATTCCTTGCAGATAATATATGGAGACTCCATCTCTTTGTTTTCCTTACTGCTTTGAAAACAAAATCAATACTTGTGATGCATTACATCAAGCTTGATATCTTTCTCAGCTGCCTCAAGTTCTGGCTTTTGATATTTTAAGAGCCTTGTTTGAGCATTGCTATTGGACATTATTATTATTATTATTTTCATTTTTGACTTTACGGATTTGTTGTAATTATTGATTTATGATCTCTCTAACCATAAATATTTTTCTCATGATATTTTACAATAACATAAAAAATATAATATTATTTATGATCAGGCAGATTGGAGAGCAGTCCGAGGTGCACTTTTGGGTTGCTTGGCACTGATAAGGAGAAAAAGTGTTTTGGGTATTGTAACTAGTACTGATGCTAAAGCCATTGCTCAGTCTTTTTTCCAATACATGCAAGTTCAATCTCTAGGACAGTCTGACAGGAAGGTAAATTATTTTTCTGGGCAGAATGGCTATAAATTTATAGCTTCTGCTTTACAAAGAAGAATTATCCAAAATCAGCTAGGACATTAAATTTAATCTCGTGAAAGAGAATTCAGAAATAGACCTTTGTTATGTAAAATGTCAACTTGGAGTGATTACTCTTCGGCTTCAGCTTTTGTTTACAAATCAATTAATCTGATTCTGCTTATTGTTTTCTTTATGTTAAATATTTTTCTACGGAGTTCTTCTGCAATCTCCACATTTTTTACTGCATATAAGCTAAACTGCTAAGCATCTCACCTTTACTTTTCTTGCTTCAATACTGCAGCTATGTTTTGAACTGCTTGATTGCCTGCTAGAACACTACCCTGACGCGATTACTCCACTGGTAGTCCCAGCTTTCCTTAACTTCCATATGAGAATGAGCAAAACTAAATGAAATAACATTCCTGAATATTTATTTTTCCGCTTGATGGTATTTAATGTTATTTTTAAGCTTCAAATGTATGTTAAGGCTTCAGATATCTGTTTTACGTAACAACCATTTTTTCTCTCCCATCACTTACCCAAATATAACCAGTGAATTTCTCAGGTATAGCTTTAGCTAAAAACAGCATGATTGTGAAGCAAATATAAGGTGGACAAGTCTATACTGAACAGCAAGTTGATTAATGTTGTGGTGTCTCATATTTTATCTCGTGAACTCATAACCACACATCATATAAATTGTCTATGATTGGTAGAACATCTCATCTGTTATCATATAATATTAACTGTTTTTATGATTGAATACCAAGTCATACATTTAAAAGAATTCTTATGTGGAGTGTGCTTGGGTGAAAAAAAAAAGAATATTGACAAAAGCACTTTGTTCTCAAATGTGCCTACAGTATTTGAAGGCATAGTTGTCATTCCTGGGCAGTGGAGCAGAGCAGCCGACCCCAAAAGTAGGATAATGGTTAGGGGGATGACTGCTATTCCAATATTTTTTTTATATATTGAATAATTAATATGTAAGTATTTTTAAGCTGAGAAACAAAAGAAACCCAATTCATCAATCATCATTTATAGTAAAAGCTCACGGTACTTGAACATATACAGGGTATAAAGTCAAGAAAAACAAATGCAAGGTCTAAAATTTAAAAAGAATTACTGAATGCAAAAAGAATTTAAAAAATAGTAAAACCAAAAGCAACTAGGGAAATAAAATAACGGTGGGAATGGGCACTAGGGAAGAAAAAAAAAATAACATTGGTTTTAAACAACCAGAAAGCGAAAAACTAAAAAAGGAAAAGAAAAGAAAAAGAACTAAAATAAAAGATTAAAAAAATTAAAACCACACATGCACTCACTAATGAAGGTTGCCGGAGAGAGAGTGAGTTGTTGGACAAAGATGGTGTCCTGAGAAGGAGAGGAGAGGATATAGATACAATGTTTGCGAAGAGTGCAAATTGTTTCACATTGTTGCTGGTTTGTTTTGTTCACTGCCATGTAATATAAAAATTTAATTAAAAAGACCAAAAGTACCTACAATACTCTTCCAAAAGCCCATAAGGGAGGGTATTTTGCACTTTTTAACTGTTTCTAATCTGCACTAAACGAATTGCCTTAGGCTTTCCATTGCACTACACGACCCATGTGTGACACTCCAACCTGCACCATGCACTATAGGCCCGATATGAAAACAAACTGCAACCCAACAACTACGTTCTAATGGCCAATGTCATACATTTTATAAAACCAATATTGTAATTTATCTAAACCAGTTTTTACTCAATTATTTAAATTTTTTATCAATTAATTGGGCACTGATACATTTTTAGTATAAAGATGGGCATTTTTTTTTGTGATCTCTACTTCTCATTGTTCTTGACTCTCTTGTAGGGAGATGGCCTTATATACGGAATTTGTGAAGCCATAGATGCAGAAAAGGATCCAGAATGTTTAATGCTTGCTTTTCATATTGTTCAGTCTTGGGCACAATTATATCCCGAATCATCTGGTCTACTTGCAACCTATGCCAAAGATGTTTTTGATATTTTAGAACCTTACTTTCCCATTCACTTTACACATGTAAGCTTATTCTTTCATGTTATTTCTCTGTTGGACATCATTTGTTTGTTCATCATACTGATTACTAATTTTCTGTACATCACTTAAGCATGTGGGTTTGAGACGCCAAGAATTTGGTTTATATGAGTGTATCATATGTAGACCTGTTTCACACTTATTTGGCTATGCCATATTATATTGATGTTGGGAGATTGTGACAAGATAGACTATTTCTGTGTAAATATTCTTTTGGAAATGGACTGGGCTTAACTCATTCCCAAAAGTTAGCTCAATGGGGGAGAACTGCCCAGGTCTCATGATTATTCTGATCATATTCTTAGTCAATGTGAGATAACTTAGCTCACTCTATGTTCAGGCACTAACATTTAAAGCATAAAGCTTTTAGATTGTATCTATAGGTGGTCCAGCATTAAAACTGGAAAGGCTCTAATACAATGTTAGAAATTACAGTTGGATCAAATCTTGTTTTGAAAGGTTAGCTCAAGGGGGGAAGGTTTGAAACTTTTGCAAGGAGCTTTTTCTAATCAATGTGGAACGTATTAACATGTCCATTATTGCTTTGTAACTTCTCTGTAATCTTTGTTTCTTTCCCAGCCAACTAATGCAGATACTCCTGTGCAAAGAGATGACCTGTCAAGGTCTCTAATGGTATGTGGAACTTTCCTTCAGATTTGGCGCAGATTTACTTTTATTGGTTGTGTTTTCTTACAATTAGTCATTTAGTCTTTTGATGTGAACCTCTAGATTTTTGAAATTTGTTACTCCATATTTCATTTTCCCTCCCATTTTCTTTAATTCAAAATTAATTTTCTCTAAAAAGTCTCTGCTTTATACCAAGACTAGTAGAACATTTTTATTGTTTTCTTTTCTCGTTCTTTCTTTCTGAAGATAGATGGCAGATTTGCTAAAAAGACATCACAAGCCTCTCACATAACCATCAAAAGTTACAGGGCTTCTAGTTAAATGCTTATTTTATTTTACTCTATAGAGAAAAATATCCAAGTGAAGTTTCTATATCTAGGTTTTCCCTCAAGAGTTACATATTTAACTCTGAAATCGGGGAAGTTTCAAATATCAGTAACCACGAAATTCTCCTTACTTTAAATGTGCATTTATTAATGAATAATCATACGGCTGATAGTTAGTTTTTAAATAAGGCATATAACAACTTACACTTGTCAACTGTTTTTGGCATTTGGATTTGCATAATGCATTTTTTACTGGTGTTTTATATTAGACTATGGGTGTAGTATATTAGATTGCCATGCTTGGTAGAATAACTTGATCTCTTATTGTTGTCCTATTTAGGAATATCCTTTGTATTCCTGTTCTGTTTCCTTTACCTAATAAAATAAACACAATACAAAGTTGCTTGAATGCGATGCACACCCCACTATACACACATAAAGATGCAATTTGAGCTTATCGTTGTCTTGAAACGAAGGAGCATCCGTGTTATTTCTCAGATGCAAATGAAATCTGTTACAGTATTGTATATTTTGCATATAGATACTGGTGAATATATGTTATTTACAATATAAGCTAATTATTTTACTTTTCTGCAGTCTGCATTCTCTTCTACACCTCTCTTTGAGCCGTTTGTCATTCCTCTGCTTCTTGAGAAACTTTCTTCTTCACTGCATTCAGCAAAGGTTGGTATTAATAGATTACCATTCTATTTTTGGTGTTGAATATCAGTGTGATCACCTTTAACTTTTTTTTCAACTCATTCATATTTTTGTGTGTTTTTTTTTTTTTTTTTGCATTCAGATTGATTCCTTAAAGTATCTTAGAGTTTGTTCTTCCAAGTACGGGGCAGAGAGAATTGCAAAGTATGCTAATTCTATTTGGTCTTCAATAAAAGACATCCTGTCTACATATTTGGGGGAGCCAGATTTTTCTTTAAATATAGCACCTGCAGATGGTATTGGCTTCCCAGAGAACGAATTTGTGGTGGAAGCTCTGTCCCTCCTTCAGCAGCTTATTGTTCAAAATAGCAGTTTGTTAGTTTGTTTAATAGTTGATGATGAGGATGTCAACATTTTTTTCAACACCATTGCCTCTTATGAGATATATGATGCTATTCCTGTGCAAGAAAAGAAGAAACTGCACGCTATTGGTCGAATTCTATATATTGCTGCCAAGTCTACCGTTACTTCTTGCAATGCCGTCTTTGAAAGTCTTTTCTCCAAAATCATGGATAATTTAGGAGTTTCTGTTAGTAATATTGATAGCTCTGCAAATGGTGATATTTCCTCCTCTCAGAGAGTCAAGATCGGATTCCTTTATCTCTGCATTGAACTACTGGTAGGATTCAGGGAGTTAATTGTCGGGTCTAAAGAACCAGCATTGCAGTATGTTATTGAGCATGAGACGTGTTGTACTATGCTTCATAGTTTTTCATCTTCATTATTTAATGCCTTTGGATTGGTCTTGGCAGAAAGTGCTGACAGGTGCCCTCTTGATCCAGATACATACATTGGAGGTGTGTGCTCTTTTTATTTGAGTAAAACATATTTTTAAATGCTTTTTCGTTATTCTTCACCCTTCTAAAATTTGAAATCATTATTTTTAGTCTTACAAAGTTTCATCACTCTAAAATTTGAAATAATTGTTTTTAATCCCTAGTATTCATTTTAGAACAGATAAATTGTGTTTACTTCATGCCAAGAAATTTCGGAGCCATTCTGTTGACATGGCACTACGTACGTATTATAGGGTATCACCTGAGAGGACAAGAAATGCTTCTAATGGAGAAAATGAACCCCAAAACTATCCTATGTTTCTCCTAGCTGGGTAGAAGAGTAGATGAGTATGATAGAGGGAAGCAGAAGATACTTCCATGCATCATGAACTGTTGGTGTATTAATTATTTGGCCTTAATTACACTTGATTCATTTTATGTAGCTGTACTGTCCAATTGTTGCCTGTTCAAAGAATACATTGAGATAGGTCATCTGTCCTTTGGCTTGAGTGAAACCATAAGTAGTGTAACCACCCATAATCACTTGTTTAGTGTGAATTTCAATAGTTTCAATCTGAAGCAGTCCCATCGTTTGAAGTTTCTTGTACATTTATCATGGCCTCACAATATTAAGTATTACCTGTTTTCTATTCCACATAATCCAAAATTGGTATATATTGTTGGTAAAGTGCACTTAGAAAGAATAAGGTGTCAATGGTTTTATTTATATAATTATTTTGTTTCCTTGATTGTTCAGTTTATTTATACTTGCTATTATATATAGTTCTCTCTTCTTTGTAAACAATATATTTGATTCAATGGATATTTTTGCTTCTTTCTCCCTTAATATGGTATTGATCATGGTAGTTGAATCGAGATACAAGTAGTGTATCGGAGAGTTGATATTCTGAATCGTGAATCATTTCGTGTTGTGAATAGTAAGATTCACAAACATTAATTGTTTGCATTTTGTTAATTAGTTTAAATGATTTGTCACAATTCAGAACAAAATTCAGATAATTCAAGTTTGACATGCATGACAGAAATAAAAAGTTATATACTTTACAGGCATTTGCTATATTTTATTTTCTGGTGCACACTTAATATACTCACATTACTGATTTCTTTTTGGTTCTTGGCACTGATTTACAGTGAAGGGTTTGCAGATACTTGCTATGTTTCATTCAGATGTTTTTTCAATGCAAAAATCAATATTTGAGAATATTTTGAAGAAATTTATGTCCATTATCATTGAAGATTTCAACAAAAAAATATTATGGGAAGCAGCTTTGAAAGCATTGTGTCATGTTGGCTCATTTGTTCAAGAGTTTCACGAGTCCGAAAAAGCCATGAGCTATGGGAGTTTAGTCGTTGAAAAAATTGTGGAATTTCTGTTTCTTGATGATATTATTGTGCCCTTTTCACTCAAAGTGGAAGCATTATCCAATATAGGCATGACTGGAATGAAAAATATGCTAACAAGTCTTCAAGGGATGAGAAAAGCGGTATTTGCCAATCTATCAAAGGTTTGTGTGGCACATCTAACTCTTAATACTCTATATTCTTCTTTCATAGAATTTCACTTTTAGAATGTCCTCAAGTTCATTGTCATTGGGTATTAGAACAGTTGTACTTACCTTTTACCCTTGTAATATTTTTGTGGTTTTACTTTCTTGGATGTAATGTAATTTTCTGACATTTTTTCAACTAGGTCCATACAGATTTAAGGTCTTCAGAAATTGCGGTTCAGCTTTTGGAGTGCTATTCTTGCAAATTGCTCCCATGGTAAGCTCTTCAGGACATCTATTCACTTTGCTGTGACTATTTGAATTGTGTTCATAAAGATATGAAAATACCTTATATATTGTATTAGAAATAAGGAAGGACAGCCTAATAATAGCTATTTCGACTTATCAATTGTTTCCAACATAAGCTATTCTCTATTCCGGGAGCAGGGAGAATTTACACCGGACTAAAATTCCTATTAATCTGATGCTTTTAATTGAATGTGGGCAGGACCCATGAAAATGGAGGTTCAGAGGACTTTGCATTGCAATTTGCTGTGGACATTTGGAGTCAAGCAGGAAATTGCATGGTTTCCAGTACCTCATTTGAGGAAAAGGTTTATATAGCTGTGGCTCACATTTATCTTTTAACCATTTTATGATTGTAGTTAAAATCATGTACTTTCTGTTATATACATGCAACTAAATAAACTATCCAAAAAGTAGTAATGTTGATTTTTTTTCCATTTTGTATTTCAGGGTCTTCTTTATGCATTAATGAAAGCCATGAAACTTTCTGTTGGGATATGTTCTGTGGAGAGCCAAAATCTTATAATTCAAAAAGCTTACAGTATACTATCATCACGCACTAACTTTCAGCTTAAAGAATTGGAAAGGTTACCACTATCTCCTGGAAAATACAACATTTCCCTTACAGATGAATGGATAATCTCATTATTTGCATCAGTGGTTATTGCAGTTTGCCCCAAAACACTCATTCCAAACATAAGAGTACTTGTGAATCTATTTATAGTAACACTCCTGAGGGGTATTGTTCCAGTTGCACAGGCATTGGGTTCCTTACTTAACAAATTAGTTTCAACATCCAACAGTGCAGAGAACTCCAGTGATATTACCTTGGAAGAAGCTCTGGATGCTATATTCAATACAAAGATATGGTTTTCTAGTATTGATATATTGCAGAGATGTAATGGAACAAGTAATGGGAAAGAAATAGTTCTTACTGATATATGCCTGGGCTTTGCAAATGATAAATTGCTTCAAATCAATGCCATTTGTGGGCTCTCGTGGATAGGAAAAGGTTTACTTCTACGTGGTCATGAAGGGATTAAGGACATCACTATGACTTTTATTGAATGCTTAATACCTGGCACAAAGAGTTCCTTGCCTTTCTTCAAAGATTCACTCGGAAATACTGAAGAGCAAATTCAGGATCCTTTAGTCATGAAATCTGCTGCTGATGCTTTTCATGTTCTAATGAGTGATTCTGAAGTTTGTTTAAACAAAAAATTTCATGCCACAATACGGCCTCTGTATAAGCAGCGATTTTTCTCTTCTATGATGCCTATCTTTCTGCAGTTGATTACAAAAGCTTACTCCTCATTGTCGAGGTAGATGTATTCTTCTCTCAAAAATGCAAACACTCAATGAAAACTGTTTTTCCTCCCAGTGACAATTGCTAGCAGCTTGTTTTTATTTTTTTTATGCCTTATTGACTACAATTTTGTCCAAGGACCCCATATACATAAAATAAATGCAGCACTGCAAAATTTCCAATGAGATGTTTTGACCGAGAATTTTGCATTGTGCCATTTTCCTTCCCTCTACAAATACCTTAACTGTTGCTTCTTGTAATCTCAGATCATTTTTATATCGAGCTTTGGCACATATCATCTCTGATACTCCAATGGTTGCTGTACTGAATGATGCTAAAAAGGTTAGTTTGAGGATTTTTAACTCGCTACATATGTCAGATCCAATTGTTCTATTTTTCTGTCAAAACCTTGTGAGCATTTTCTTGATCAAACTACTTTTACTGCATACACTAAGTTCACTGGCAAATTTTGCAGCTTATACCAGTTCTACTGGATTGTTTCTCCATGTTGACAGAAGATATCCAAGACAAAGATATGTTGTATGGTCTGTTGCTAGTCTTATCTTGTATATTGACTGAGAAAAATGGTAATTATCACGCTTATTGGAATTTTCTTAATGTTGTTTCATCTGAATGTTTAGGGTTAAGATATAGGTGTATGGTTTGGTCTAAATTTGAGGTAATCTATCATACTGTGTTTCAATTTATGTTCCTTTCTGGTTTCTTTTTATGATTCCTTTGTGGAAAGAAATTGGTCCATTATAAGGATTGATTGTGAGTTAATATTTTAACAATGACCGTTACCATTGGTCACAAAGAAAACATTGCCATGCAGCTCCATGCTATTCATTAGTGTTGGGGATGAAGGCAGTGATCATAATGCAATTTTTGGCAAGTATGAATGACCTGTAAATATGCTGTCTTATGTAAATATGTTCATGCGCACAGGACAAGAAGCTGTCACCGAGAATGCGCACATTATCATCAATTGTCTGATTAAGCTTGTGGACTACCCTCATAAGATGGTATGAGGATTTCTCTGTACGAGTTATTTATTGCTGCAATTTGATGACTCAATTTGTCCTATAAAGTAACTTTGTTGCATGTTAGACTCGCCAGATTTATTTTTGGGGACTGCACTCGCACCCTCCTTTTTGCTCTTCATACTGCCTGCTAGTTATTTTGTATTTTCGTTGACAAAAATGTCCTTTGGGAAATTAGTTTCTTTCCACTGCGTATTGTATGTAAAATGGATGTCATAATGGTGAAGAGTAAAAAGGGGGAGCTATTTCAAATATCAGCCCCACTTTTGTTTAGTTTTTCTATACTGGTGGTATAAGAGGTGGAGGATTAAGGATGACAAGTTATGGATCCGTTGTCCATTTAGCTTACTGTTCCGCTAGCTAGCACCTAAACTACAGGGACAAGTCAGTTTAAATGGGACTGTTTCTTCCTGCTACTCCACATGTTCTTCTTTCACTCCATACAAAACATGAAAATACCTTTTTATCCTTCTTGTGCCGTCCTCATATTCCGGATTACATAATCCGGAAGTTAATCTTGGATTCAGAAATAGCTTACGGATTATATAATCCAGAATATATTTTAAAAAAATGGCATTCCGGATTATATAATCCAAAAGTCTGGATTTGAGAAAGGCTTCTGGATTTACATAATCCGGAAGCTAATCTCATTAGAAAAGATTTCCAAATTATGTAATCTGAAAACTAATCATGCCTCTAAAAAAAGATTTTCAGATTATGTAATCCGAAAGCTAATTACGAATTTGGAAAAAGACTTCCAGATTACTTAATCTGGAATACTATTAACATTTTTGGAAATACCAAAATTTATGACGGTGAGAGAAGAACATGGAGGTGCAAGAAGAAACAGTCTTAAATGGTGCAGATATGTTTGCAGTTTTGGGCTTCATTAAGGCCTGCAGGAGGGCCCTGAACTCTTGCCCCTATTTATTTTTTGGGTTTTGCTCCCATCCGAAGACTAGGTGCATCAGTAAAGGTTAATTACTGGTACTCATGTATTATTCTGCAAAGATTATACTCAATAATGCTGGCGAGACCCTTTAGACCGCTTTCATCACTTTGTTTCCATCTATTTGTCTTAGACCTATCAAAGTCCATAATAATGGCAATTGTTGATTTCTCCTCACTTCCTTGTGCAGCTTGTTCGAGAGACAGCTATTCAATGTCTTGTTGCCTTGTCTGAGCTGCCCCATTCCCGAATCTATCCTATGAGGACACAGGTTTGTCATGCTTTCAGCTTTGAACTTTTGACAAATATTCTTATTGATCTTCCTATCATGACTTGAATAGAATCCTCTTATACTTTGTTCACATTCCAAGCCGTGTTTCAATGTTTGAATCAACTTGTTCGTAGTTATTGTGCGTGCCTCAGTGCCTGCGTGGTCTTGATCTCTTTTTTATATAACCTGGCTGTTAAATCTCTTTTCTTTGTTGTTTAACCTATTTCATATTAATTACGTTAGGTTCTACAAGCAATATCAAAGTGTCTTGATGATACAAGGAGAGTTGTTCGCTATGAAGCTGTCAAATGTCGGCAAACATGGTGGGTACTTAACTTTTTTAGAAATATGTAGAATTTTATACTGTCCATAAACTGTTATACTTGCTTATTTTGACTTATCCTCCTTCGACATTTTGATAGGGCGTCAATGTCATCTAGGGGTCTTTTCTGAAGTTCAAAACCAACTTCCCAAGCTACTTGAAATGCTTTTGAACTTTGTATTCTAATTTATAGAGATTCTTTCACCAATCAGAAATGAACGAAGGACCTTGTATATAAGAGCAGTTACAAGTTTTTCTCCTAAAAATTGATCGTGTTGGGCGCGAGCATTGAAAATAGAACCGATTTAACCCATAAAATACTCGCATGGGGCAAATTTTTTCCTGCACCCTACTTCTGAAAATACTATAATTCTAAAATCATCCGTCTTTGTTTTATAATTCCAAAATATAAAATCTGGAGACTTCTATGTACAATTCAAAAAATGTTATTTTTTCTAAATACACTCCAACACAATCTGGAAAATACTTCTGAATTTTGAAAATATATTTTAGATCTTACGGTCTAAAATATTTTGAAATGTATAATCTAAAGTTTTTTAGATTATCCAATTTGGATTAGAACCATAGAAGGTGCCGAAGTGCATTTGAATACAGAAACGAAGCTAGAGAAGTGGATAGGGGAGCGACTCTACAGAGGTAGTGCACCTAAGAAGATGAAGAGAAGAAGCTTAAGAAAATGAAGAGAGGAAGTTGCAGGGCTTATTTATTTTTTTCATTAGAGTAAAATAATATTTTCTGTTCTCTACCCCATGGGGGTGCAGGATGAAATCACGAGTGTAGGAAGAATTTGCCCTCACTTACTAGGCTATTGAAAATCTTAATATGTCTTAAATAGGTTAACTTATATTAGTTCACAAATTTATAAGTATTTGATTGATTAATTAATATTTTTAATTAGATAATACGTAGCTAACTCTTCAAAAGATTAAAAAAAATAAGAAATATACTCGCACACACCACATTAAAAATTAAATTTGAATTACACATTTATATACATACATAACTAACTTGTCTAAAGATGAAAAATAATAATAAATGTACACATGCATAATTTGTATCAGCACAGCTAATACATATGTAAATAGGCACATACCTTTATTAGTGACATATGTTCATAACTTAATCTCTAACGTGTTCTATAAAAAATCTGTATTGCGATAAGGTAACATAACATAATATCTATATGGTTAAAATTTCAGCTTTCTTTTGTACATTATATGAACATGTTTAGTCTAAGCTGTAAAGGGACACTGTTTAACTAAAGAAATATTCAAAACAAAACAAAAAACAAGTTTGGTATATTTTGTATGTGATCAAGACAGTTTTGTAAAAATCAAAAAACATTTCAGTACTTTTTAGGAACTAAAATAACGGTTAATGAAAATTAACCATATTATAGAGTTTATTTATATAGTTAAAGAAAAAAAATAACTCAAAAAATATCTATTATGTTACCCTTTTGCATGACATGAAGGAATGACGAACTTAGTTCCACTTGCACCTTACCTATATATGTCTTCTACCCAAAAAGACAAATATAGTATAAAAAGTTCCACGAGGTTGCCAACAAACATTTAGTTTTAGGGTTTGATATAATATAAAATAATGAATGATAGAGATCTTACTTTTCCTTAACTAAAATAACCATTATGGACAAATTTTAAATCTTATTTCATTTATATGTTCTAGTTCTCACCAACTGTGAACGGATAAATCACATGTTTAAGTGTCTCACCTTACCAATCACCTTAATTTTAATGGAGGAACATGCATGTCTGTGTTTTAGGTACTGTTTTGTCTGTCTCATAGGTGTCTTTGCTTTCCCCAGGGTTATGGAACATTAACATATAAACTTTCAAGTTTAATTTAATCTTTAGAGAAAGATTCCTTTCCTTAACATTTGGAAACAAAACCCATATTTGGAAACATATGCATAGTACCCAAAACGGGTGATTTTGCCTTTCCTAAATGTGGTGAATATGCAGTTTTCTTAATTACAAAATTCACCAATTACATTCACATCTCTCTAATTGTAAACCCTTTACTTGGGTCGAAATGCTGTCTCCTGGGGCCCAGCTTGCCTAGCCAGCTGCACAAACAAAAAGGAGCATTCAATTCAGTCTGCCACATTCCCAAACTCAACAAATATGAACACAAATTCCCACTCACTCACCTGAAAATATGTTTCAAGTTTCTTTCTCAGTGTTGCATATTCTTTCTTCATTTGTTGGAAGCTCCTCCTGCATCTGCATGTTCATACACAACAACACAAGTATCACTGTCTGGAATTTTATTTTTCCAAATTCTACACACAGTGAAGGGCATAAAAATGTGTCATTTCTGGTGAATGAAGATAAAGAGAAAACTGGATTTACCCTTCTCCATTTCTTGTCCTGCAATATTCTCTAAACAGAGTGCATTCTGCTTTCACCTTTTTAGCTCCGATGCTGGAATGCAACATATAGCAAAACAAAACTCATCAAAACATTGTATCATATCATATAAAGCCAATACAGTAGAGTGCTACGTGCCTTCTCTATGATAATTGTTAGAATCTCACGTCCAAATGAAATATTTCATTGTATATTGTATATATAACTGAGTACAAACCTTATAAAATAAGTCAATTTTATAAGATTGAATTAGGCTTAAAATTTATTTTTTAATATGATATCAGAGTCATTTTCGATTTTATCCTAATAAGTGTTGGTAATATTTTATTGTATATAAGTGGATACAAACCTCATCTTATAAGTTGATTTTATGGAGTTGAGTTACACTTAAAAATTCCACTTCTTAATAATAATTAACCAAACCCAACTCATTTTCATTATTTTATTTGGTTTGTTTACCTTGAGCTGCTTCCTTTAAACTGGTGCATAATTGTGTCCAGCTTGTTGAAATCAAGAGGGTTCCTTTCCCTGTCATGAAGGACACCAAAAATATTTTGGTAATATAAAACAGAAGCAGAGAACATGCATAAATAAACAAAATCTCAAGGACTCAGTGTGATGAAGTTGGTTAAGTAAATTACAGTGTGTGGTCCAAGTTTGAGATAAGCCTGGAGGAATCACGGTAGTAAAGAGTGACAATTTCCTCAACGAAGTTAGGATTAGCATCATCCTGCAATTCTTCCAGTTGGATAAACTGTTCATCCAAATATCCCTGCAATTAATGGCTGCTCATTCAACTATTTCAAACCAATGCTTTCTTTGTAACTAACAAGGTGAAAACCAGCACAGAATAACATATATATTTGGTTAAGAGTGGCAAACATGGATACAAATGCATACATAGATTCATACCTGATCAAAGAGGGAGTGTTTGATAGCAGCTACCTGCCTCCTGGAATGGATTTTGTCCATAATCAGAAAATGTGAGAGGAAAAGCAGAAAAGGGAAGTTTTTGTATTGTAGTTAAAAGTGCAAAGGAAATGGTGTGGTGTGGTGTTGTATGGTGTGGAGGGGTTTATATAGCACCTCAACTCAACACTGACACAGACACAAATGTCCTCTGTGGTTAATTTGAATCCACTTTGGTTACAAAACAAAAACATGTAATGTAATGTATTGTGAGATCTTATATAAGGATATTTCGTAGTAGTATTTCGTACAAACTTTAAATTTATAAATAGATTTTATAGGTTTCTTAATTATAACTTTACTATTTTTTATTATAATATTTTATAATTAAGATTAACAATATTTTTTAATAATTGGTTTTGAGTCAACAATACATAATTATTTTTTCTATAAAATTTTCTTATGAGGTATCATTAAGAAACTTGACATCTCAGATCTCAAGTAACAACAATTATCTGTCACCACATGAAAAAAAAATATTATTAAAAAAAAAGAAATGAAATACAAGAAAATATGGAGAGATTAGACCAAAACTCATATATTAACAAAAACGATAGATAGGTAATTTATACTTATTAATAAAGAACTCTAAGAAAATACTAGAAGAAAACATATTATATCAATGAAAATACTCTTTATGAATAAAGTCTAAGTTAGCAAATTTATCAGCACATACATTTTCTTTACAAAAAATGTGAGAAATCCTAAACCTCAATTACTCACATTAGTTAAGACAAGTATTTCACTTATTACAAAGCATCCAGAGAACATTAGTATTAGCCATAAATGCAGCACAAACCAAAACACAGAATCACATTCTAACCAACAATACATATAATTTGTAAATGGATAAAATAATGAGTTTAATAGCCATGTATTATATGTATTATGTATATAAAACTTTTGATTGATTAGTTAATTAAAAATCATGAGTTTTAATATAATTATTTATAGCAATTTATAATTTTATTATATAGGGTTGCTTTTAATTAAATAATACTGTATAACTGTTTTACCTTCTGATACAATCTACATGGAACACTGATAATTAAGAGAGTTTTATCTGCTAGTATTTTTTTGGAAGATATGTAAACAAAAACTTATAGAAAAACTCAAGGATTTAACATACGAAGACAAATATTAACTTATTTGTTGAGAGTTTGATGATGATTCGATATTGATAATGAAAAACTGTTTTATATTGTCATCGGAGAAACCTATCAAATTTTTATTTATTTATTTTAATAAGTTTTATTATTAAACTTCAGTCATAAGAAATTATAAAGTAAGTGACTAATTATGTTATTTAATAAAAGATATCCTAAATATTCCACCAAATTACTTAAAAATAATTTAACAGAAAGCAGGTTTAATAGTTTAATCAGCAGCATTAACAACAGATATAGTACTTGTACGGAACACTGCATTGCATCATTTGGGATTTGTTTATACATAATAGAACATACCCAATATTAAATTCACAAGATACCACTGTTCCAATAGTTTATTAATTTATTTAACCAAACACAAATCATTAAGCATTTCAGATGCAAAAATAATAATGCATCAATATTTTAAGTTGGTGCACACATAGATTAAATTATCTATAACTTATTCAAAATAACTGCTAAATTGCATTTTTTTATTGTTTGTGTGAAACTAAATAATTATGTAGCTAAAATAATTCCTATCTTTATATACTTTATAAAATACGTTGCATTTTAATGTATATCATTGAAGTATGCAATTATTTAAAATTAATATAGGATTTTGTAAATTCCATTTACATAAATAAGTGTTTTTAATTCAATGATAAATTTTGATATCAAATTATCTAATAAGAAGATATTAGATGGTGTAAATTGGATTAACTTACAACAATTATATACATGGGGATGGTAAGATTATAAATTATTTGGTGCTCATCTACTTCCTTTAATTAATATATATATATATATATATTAATTTTGATAATTGAAATATGATTTATGATCCATATATTTTTACAATTCTCACTTTTTAAAATAAATAAAAAATTCTTATTTTATATGTTTTCACATCTACATTTAGGAATACTCTAGATGAATACTTGGTTATTGTAAGAAATAGAGTTGTTTATTGTAAATCACAAGTTAAAAATTAGATTTAGAAAAATCTTAAAACAAGAAATTTTATATAGATTAACTTATACATATATATAGGTTAATTTTAGTTTACATTGAATTGTTTTTTTTTTTTTCTCTAATGGTACAATCTTAGTTTTTCAATTGAGTTTTTTATATGTATATATATGACGGTTGTGTGAGTTTTATTCCATTTATTTTAACAACCACACATAAGTGGTAAGATATGAATATATGTTAAACTTGATAAATATGATAGTGAATGATGTGAAGCACCCAAATGCAAATTGTTGGAGAATGTGATAAAGAAAGGTTATGGAAGAAGATGATGAAGATGAAGATGCATTCACATATTCCTTTCTATGCTCTACGGATGCAAAAAACAAAACAACAAATTCTTTCCCTTTATAATACCAGACACACACACACAATAAATAAATAAATATATATATATATATAAATAAATAAATTAGCATATGTCCTTCTCAACTCAACTTAACAATATTATTGGGCATCGTATGAGAGACACAGAATTTATCCTCAAAAGGGATACCAAAAGATTGCTTTTGGCCATAAAGCATATAAAATTGCACCATCTTAAAATTTACAATACAAAATCTTTTCTTTCATCTTCATTACATAGCATTATATATACATTTTAAGGAGTACGATATATGGCAAGCATGAAGAACTTACTAGCTAGCAAGAAAAGATGGAGAATGTTGTTGATTCGCATTTCATGAAAAGACATTTTCTAATATTTAACTTCAAAATTTATTCCATATTTATATTATTATAAGGTGTTGTCTAACTTAATTTTATAAAATAAATTTATAAAGTGTAATTTGTATCAGTTATATACTTTGAGATGTCTTTATCTTTAGAATCTACAACAAACTTCCCACACATCGAGATTGTCAATTCGTACGTGATACTATATATTTAAACCTAACAAACTCTTATTAGGATGATGATATATGAGTCTGATATCATATTAATAAGTTAACTTTAATGTTAATTCAACCTTCCCAGACTTGTTTAGAAGATAAAGATTACAGCCACTTATATGGGATCTTCACTAAATATAGAATTTTCTATACTTAATTTATTTAATTTTATTAAGTTGTAAAACTTGATTGGTTCACAATTTAATTATAACTGAATTAATAAATTATGATCTTACTTTTAAAAGTTTTTTCTTTTTTTCTTGTGATACTTGGATTAATCTCCTTTAAGATGCCTTAAAAAAGTTTTTCAATCATCTCAAACTTTTCTCCTTTCATTTTTAATTCCTTTTATCAAGCCACCTTCAGAATATATCAGTTTCATCTTTATTTTAAATTATTTTTAAATAAATTATTAACAATTGTTTTCTTAACACAATACATCTTATATAACACAAATTCCAAATAGAATTTATATATTAAAAAAGTTATTACAGGTTCTAATAAATATGATTTATAAATTCAAACAAATTCATTCAAAAATATAAAATTTTCTTTGTACGTCTTATAATTATTTAATGATATATGGAAGATCATATCCACATGCAAATCTAACGATTCCGTATTTTAATTAAATATATCATAGTTTACGTATTCTCACAGTGTGTGTTTTTAAAGAACATTTTATTTTTCTAATTCGTCATAGAATCATTACGATTTTGTATTATCGTTTTCCAAATTCTCACACGATATTTGGAATGAAAGCAAAAAAGAATATCGCAGAAAATTAGGAGTTGTTATGACGTGATAAAATATTGAAACCAAAACCAAACCTCTTTAACTTTTCACTGTTTCTTCAGGAGAAGGACTCTGTCAAATTCTCTATCCATTCATTCACCTGGAATGAAACTCTAATGCAACGATTCACAGTGAAATCAATCTTAAATTTCCCCACTTTTTTGTACTCTTGGTTTAAATAGACTAGCTTCATCTTCTCACTTATCCATGTAATTTGTAAGTGTTTCCTTTGTTTGGAGGTTCTAATCTAGACCATAGAAAAAGGATAAATATTGGTGGAGTTAGTTTTAAGTTTCCAAATTCAATCTGTCTTTTTTTTTATTAGCAAAGAATAAATAAAATAAAATAAAACACTTCAGAGATGTTCCAATCCTTACACAGACTCTCCTAACCCTTATACAAAATCAACTTGCTCAACACCTGAGCATACAAATTATAGGCTCTACAAACCTCCAAACTAAACCTCAATTGAAAGAAATGACAAATCACACTAAAAGAAAAACCCTACTACCCTATCAGGTTCTTACAACTAGTCTTTAATATAAACAATACACACAAAATAAATCCTACTACAATCAAAAGTCTACAAACACAGTTACAAATCAAAATACAAATGCAAAACAATACATTGAATCTATCTTAATCTGATAATAAACACCACTTGAACTACTCCAATTGCTCTCTTCTTTAATAGTTAGCATTCTTTTTTACAAGTAGAATTAATAAGAAAAACTTGTATTCTGCAACATAACAGAGGTTCACGTCAGATTTCACTGTGACGAGATATGGAGAGCAGAGAATACCAAAGAAGGGAATCACCGTAACCAAAAGTGGGGGAAATTAACAAGTTAAGAATTTGGCATTGCATCTCAGTGGTCCTCGTCATTTCCTTTTCTGCAATTTCAGCAAAGCAAAATGTTTAAATGGAAGAGAAGTGTTGCAGAAGAGATTCTCTTTCCATTCTCTCTTTATTCCCAATTCCTGTCACAGTGCAGTGAAAGGACAAGGGCGATTTGATCTATAGTATAACTCCCTCAGAAAAAAATACACGGACAATTTCTGTCATTTCTTGATATTATAGACGATACTCTTGTCTTTTAAATATTTTTAATAATCCCCTAAGGCCTTGTAGAATGTAGGGTGTAATGTGTTTTTTAGGTGACAGAACTTAGCATAACATATTTCATAGAATTAAAAAGAGTTTCTATAAAGGTTAAAAGGACAGAAGCATGTATGCAATCTCAAAAAATCACAAAGAATATGAGTGTAATTTACTCCTCCTTTTGTATTGTATTGTATGTATGTGGTCACATCTGCTCCTTTGTAAAGGGCCAAAAAGTCGAATGTTTTAGGTGGGTGGAAAAAGGATTGGAATCTGGTGTCTCTATCATTTTTCTAGGCCAGCAGATTGTGTTTATTTTATTTTTCCTTCTCTTATCACTATCTCCTATGTTGATAAGAATCCCACCATGGACTATCATCAACCTCTGCATGTGAAACTGATAACCTAATGGATCCATATAGATATTGCATCAGCAAAACTATTAGTCACGTATAAGCCCTCTCAGGTTATGTACATTTCTACCAACGCCCATGCAGAACCATATTCATTCTCACCAACATAACCAAAAGAAATAAGAACAGACGAATTTACAGCATGACAACAACACATGATGATGACTTCAAAACTAGTATTGAATTAACCTTTATATGTTTTAAACTATAAATTACTTCAGAGACAGTAAAGTAGACAAGGTAATGGTCCCAAAACAAAATAACCTTTAACTAGTAAACATAACACAATGTTAGAATCTTAACATGTTTCAGTGCTGCTTTCATGATCATTTTCATACCACTAGAAAGCATTGCCTGCATCTCCTAAAGCGAGGAAGATCCAATTACATTGAAAGGGACGTGATTGGAGCACAACACAATGTCTCAGATGGATTGCATGTCAAAGAATTAGCTGCTACACTCACAGCACCTGAAAAAGCATAGCAGTTGTTTCCTTTCTTTTTCTCATCAAGAGATGTGCGCTAGCTGACACGAATAATCAAGCCTGTGAGAATTGATGCAATCTTCGAGAGGTTTACTGATGTTGCTATCTCACTTCTCAGTGGCTTTAGGGGGTTATTCTTGTTCTGCAAAAGCATCAATTCTACTAATCATCTACAGAATCCACTGTGTGGACGACACTATTGAAAGCAACAAGCATGGCCACTAAAGGCAACTTTTCCTGTCCGCCAAAATTTTATCCAAATGCACGAGACAAGATCCTTGTAGCAAACATGGAAAAGGAGCAAATAATGATGATTGAACCACCAGTAAAGAAATGGCAAAATCAAGAAAAGCATTGATTGGCCTTATGAATATGAACCTTTCTATAAAGGATATGATATATACCACATAATGCTCCTCTAGTCTGCTGTCAAGAGAAAATGCATGCAATTTGTTTGCATTTTTAAAAGATACGAGATAGTTCCACACAATATGTTCTTACATTGTACACATATACTTTGGGAGAAGTTGTCAAGAGATCTCACAGTAAATAATATTTCTGAATATGTGGTCTTTAACTGAATGACATTCTGTAATTTGTTATATTGTCTACATATACACAATCCAATGCTTGACTACATTCTGAACATCATAAATCGAAATGAAGCACCCTGGGATAATCAAGGTTTGAGAATTTGAGTTCATCAAAGGATTATACAGGCTTTCTATCCTTTCGAAATCACATATCCACTGTTAGCAGTAATCTGTCTTATCTACATTCCTCTGATGTTCTCTTGCTGAAATCCCACCTTAAATCCTATCTTCAGAACATGGACAATCCTACAACACATCAAGTTTGGAAAGATTAAGACAGTAATTTGTCTTATCATTATGTCATCAGAACATGGATAAGCCTACAATGCGTCATGTTTGGGATAATCACTAATTATCCGCGGCGTTATCTATACGATAATTGGTGTATTCCTATCCTGAATCTGTAAACACGCGCATAATATCATAGTTATTTTCAATAAAAAAATTAGATCACATCAGTTGTATTATTCATTCATGATTGATTTTGGACAAAACTGAAACATAGGACTACAGTTATTATTAATGCTATTCTCAGATCAAAACTAATACTTTATTTCGATGGTAATTCTAAATTTCAGTTATCAAAATAAAAAATACTTTTATGGAAAAACAGCATCAACGAGCCGTATAATACAGCATTTAAAACTAGTCCACTAGTTTTCCATTTGACAAGTCTCAAATAATCCATTAGACAAATAACATAATTCGGTCCATCCAAGAGTGAATATTAGTTATTTTCAAGTATATACAGTCATAAATTCTTGATAAGAGCATATACAATTTCTTTCAAGTTCCCCGACAAGAACTGTAAAACTATGGGTGTAACAAAAGGGGAGAAGAGGAAGAGAAGGATGTGATGTGAGTAATATCAATTACAACAACTCGTAAAACATAAGAATGGGTACATCTCACAGCACATCCACTGCGGGAGTGCTGGAACACTGGACCAGAGCAGGAATACGAGATGGTGCTGGCTAGACAACAATTATGACTCGATTTGGATTAACTTTTTAACTCATAAGAACCGTTTAATTGAAATAAATATTTGATTCCTAACTTAAGTATTTTTAAATGCATAGAGATTTAAAAGAGTTAAAAAAATAAGATGCATAAATTAATTTTAACTACTATTAGACATTAGACTCCACTTTATTTCATTTTGATCAATTGGTATAATTATTTATTGAAAATTTCATCCAAATTAACCCTAAATAACCAAACCTAGAGGTACAAAGACCTCTTGGTGATATTTGATTATTAAAGCTTCATTTGTTTACAGTTAGAAAGAATAAATATTTGCCAAGAATTGATCTAACCTGAGCTACATGCCATCATATAACTTGCTCTACTGATTGGAAGGTTAAACACTAGGACTCGGAAAAAAAATTATATATGATAGTACAAATGAAAAGATGGGCAAAAGAAGGCTTAATTACTGCTGCTATCTTCACCAGACCTGAAAAGCTCAAACCGCTTGAATTGCTTTGTTCTTGCCAGTTCTAAAATGCGAACCACCAACTGGAGTATTTGCATGGAATGCTGACTGCCTTGAGGGTTCCCCTAACAACTGAGGCTTAATTACTGCTGCTATCTTCACCAGACCTTAAAAGCTCAAACCGCTTGAATTGCTTTGTTCTTGCCAGTTTTTAAATCCGTACCACCAACTGGAGCATTTGCATGGAATGCTGACTGCCTTGAGGGTTCCCCTAACAAGTTTAAGGAAAGCGGGGAAGGTTCTCTATCACGTACCTGTGTTTCCCCAATGCTGAGATGAGACATTCCCACAAGTTCGTCAACATTGACAGGTTCCTTGGGAATGACTGGGATTGGCCTGTGGACCTGATGATGGGATGTCTCTCCTCCCTTAACTTCTTCAAAAGGAGCTGCAGTTGATGGCCATATGGGATATGGAACAGGTAAATAAGTGGGGAAGAATCCATGAGGAGCCATTGATGTCAGTCCGTTTGATCCCATCATAGTTTCATTGGCCTGATCCATGTTTTCTTGAGAAGTAGTTTCCATGGGTTCAAATTCTGATTTGAGGGAGAGATTTAGTGAAGGCTGTAGTTTTCCATTACAAGGTTGCGGCTTCTCAGAAGGTGGAAGCAGCACTTGTTCTTCTGGCACTGAAGGTGGATCTGAAGTCTGACATGATTAAAAAAAAGTTAGCCAGAGAAGCAGATGAAAAGTATTACCACTACGTTTACATAAGAATCTTAGAACATAACTAATTGGCAGTGTCCACCAACAACAAGGATGACCCCATTTACTTGGCAAATACAGAATCCTATTATATACATCAATGTAATAGAAAAGTTTATCTAAAGCAAAAATCCAGAGTCAATTGTCGAACACAGTAAAGTTGTCATCATGTCATGATATACAAGCCAAGAAAAACCTTGGTGTTTTTCAATAAAGACCGTGACATGTATTCACAAGAAACTAGAAGAGTGATGGGAATATAACAAGAACTATTGAACTTAAGAAAGAGAAGACATGACATGTATTCACATGTATTGCTGTTCATGCACAAGCAAGGACGACACTCATTTCCCTTATATTAGAAAACATCGAGGCATAATAAGATGTGTGCATGATTGCCAATTAGATGTGATATGATGAATAAGACCAACCATATCTGGAACCATGTCAAAAAGGCTGGAACGTCTCTTTCTCCTGGTAGCATGACTTTGCCGGATAAAATACTTCTGGGCATGACTTGCTACTTGGGTTGGGGTCCTTGATACAACAAAATTACGTGCTATCCCACGCCAGTCTCCTTTGCCCAGCTTCTGGAGACCAATTAAGAACAGCCTATGTTCTTCTTCAGTCCATGCAACACCTAAAACAAACGAAGTAAATACTGAATAAAGTAATCCAATCACCAGACACAAAAGGGTACTCGTCGTGCTCAGTGAATCAGCTGTTATTGAGAAAATACAATGATTCAATAAATGCAACACAGAGTTGATAGTATGTGACAAAATAAGGTACTCCCTCCCTCTGTCCTGCTTAGATTCTTTCATCTAAATCAAGAAAAACATTTAATCCTTTTATTTTCAATAATTTATTATTATACTTCTTTCAGTTTTCTCTTACCAAACAATTTTCAATGCATTATCAAATTGGAAATAAGTGTATAACTAGAAAAAATATATTACCTTGAAATTTTAAAAATAACAGATAAAAAGGGGGAAAAAATTCTTCAAAAACTGACCACTATATAGAGGAATAGAGGGGCTAAGTAGCAAGGTAGAAACAATTCTAGGTAAGGTAATAGGCATGAAATAATGGGATTAGTGTCAAAAGAGAGTTGATTTCAGTTAACTACCTTACTTCCTACCTTCCTTTTTAAGTGTGTTTAATGTTCCTTTGGAGAAAGATAAGAGTATGAATAACAAAATAAAAGTAATTAAGGTTATAATAAAAAAAATATTTCAAAAGCGGAACCTAAAAGTGAGTTGGTTAGTATATTAAATACTATTCTTTAATTTAATTTTATTTTGTTTCTATTGTTTTCTGCACATAAACCAGTTTTCTTTTCAGTATAATTGTAAAGAATCCGCTTCTTTTTCTTGTAATAAAGTAACAAAATTAGCTGAATTTAACTCTCTGTTGGCCATTGATTAGAACCGGATATCATCATTCCAAGAGTTAAAGATTTCATGTAACTGAAAATCTCTCGAGAAGCGGCTCCAAGTTAAACAAACTATAGCCTACAGAGAACGGAATATCAAGAATAATACATAGCATTTTCAGCAAAAAAATTGCATTACAACGCCACCTTAGTATGAATAGCAAATCATGAACAAAATTGTTGGCTTTAAAATTGGGAAAAATATTTGTCAACAAACTTCAACACTATAAAACACATTGTCATGAAACTTAATGATATTACAACAATTGTTATTGAAAGAAATGCAGCAGTCATGCAAATAAAACGTGAAAAAATTAAAAACTTCAGATAAGTATAAAAATAAATTGATTGAGTTTGCCTTTGAAAATATCTCATGCATTTAGTCCTGTGTAATTTTTCTATTAAACTAATAAGCATTCAAGTATCACCCCTTTCCGAAGGGGAAAATAACCAAAAGTCATGATTGTGTCTATCTTAAAGCCAAACATAATAATTAATTACCACAACAACTCTGCCTATTCAGGTATCAAGCAGATCATGATTAATAAACAAAAGCTACGGTTTGCCACAATTACAGAAACAAATAAATGTGCAACAGCAGTACAAACAACGGCGATTAAACTAGTCAAACCATCCAGGAGCATAACTTAGAGAGGTAATTAAACTCAAGCAACAAATTCTCAATCTAGTTTGAACAGATTCCACAAGATAGAAAGGCCAGTAATTGTCAAATAAGCACATTTACTTCTTCTTCTTCTTTTCTTTAATTGCTTGCACCTTAGTGGATGACTCTATTTCCGATATCCCAAATAAATTAAATGGATGCTGGAACAATTCATTAATAATATTATTATAATCACTATTATCAAATGATAAAAAAATTGAAGTTCGTATATGATATCATACAAATTCAACGAACCGTGATGCCATGAGGTCCCAACTGTAGTATGATATCTTACGCGCTATATAATAAATGATCCACATTCGTCCAAATTACCAACCAATCAAGACATTAAATACAGCCATTGCCCGTTGGGAGAACCAACAATTGCATAAAACACGAACGAGAAAACCAAAATACACTAGTTCCAAGACAAGGGAGTAAAAGGTTGGAAAAAACACGTATTTAACATAGACATTTATGAAGTACAAGAAATGAGAAATCCTCAACAAACACAGGGAATGAAAAAAAAAAAACAAATCTAACAGAGCAACAAACAAAATGCGAGACCAGCGAATAAAATAAATTCCGATTCCGATTAATACGAAATAAAAGGGTAAAGAAATGGAGAAACGGAAGGATGAGAACCTTTTTTTCTTTCTCCGCGGCGGTTAGCCAGGGTGGAGATATGGGCGGGGTCGTCGGACAAGTAACCGTGAGGCTCATGGAGCAGGTCGGAGCAGGGAGAGGTTGGATTGGGAGAGGAGGCGGCGAGGTTGGAAGAAGAAGGAGAAGAATGGTGGTGTGCGGAGGAGGCGAGGTTAAGGTTTCCCATACTGGCGCTCTTCTTTATGATTGATCCATCGGTGAGCCTGACCCCGAAGAGCTTGACGCCGGCGGCCGCCCCCCGCGAGGAGGGGCAGGTCCGGGAGTTGTGGCCGTTGTTGCTGCAGTGGGAGCACCGCCGAGTCATGCCGATTCTCCGCCGCGTGACTCGGTCTCGGGAGGGAGAAACGTGAACAAAACAGAAAGAGAAAGAGAAACAGAAACAGAAGAAGGCGAATAAGGAGAGAAAAAGAAAATTAGAAAATGCGCGATGATGCGACAGGATGCAATGGAATTATGGATAGAGAAAAGAGATATGGAAAAAAATGCATGTGTTTCGTTAATTAAGGTAAACACACCAACACGCTGCTCCTCCTCCTCCTCCTCATGGATAATTCCGGGTTTTAGAATATTCTCGAGGTTAATTCTGGGATTCTTATTTCACGCTTTTTATTTTATCATTTTGTCTTAGTGGAACGCGCTCCATCGCTCGTTTCCTTTCTCCTCTCTCTACACATCATCGTCTCAACTCTCTCTGTGCTTCAATTAATTCCTGTTTCTGATAAATATATTTTTTTTATTTTATTTTTTAAATTTAGTTCAATTTTATAATACCAATTTACCTGTATATATAAAATATCTTTATATTTATATTTAGTTGATATAGGATTATCTATAATAACTTAAGATATTTAAATACATCTTTTTAAATAATGTATCTGATACCGACATTTTGACAGGACACTAACACTTGTAATACACGTATTCGTGAGTGTGTAACTATTTTAATACGATTTTAATTTTGTAAAATAGAAAAAGGAAGGGATGGCGAGAGTAGAGCGTGCGGTTCTCGTGTAATGGCACGTACATCACAACTCTAAACACGTGCCTAAAGACTGGGCCACTGAAAAATGGATCAATCATACACAAAGTGCTTCCACGTTATCACTGCTCACTAACCTCTTTCATCTTCAATTCAACAACAATCATACTTTACCCAACACTTTCTCTCGACACAGTTAACTTATAATTAGTGACATTTTTTTTGTTATAAATTTTAAGAAAAATAGAAAAAGAAAACTGAAAGTAACTTCCAAAATTACTTATCTTGAATGAAGATAGTGATAACTATTATGAGACAAAAATGTTTCAAGACAAATCGTGTTTGACTTTGACTCGTTGGCGGGGAACTACTTGAGCACCGTTATTTATTCCTTTTGTTATTATTTTATCGAAGCTTTCAATAATAATATGAAAACTATATGTTAAATAAATATAAATAAAATTATTGTTTGCATGTTGAATTTTATTTATGGGATGAAAAAAAAGAATTTGAATTGTTTAATATAAAAGGAAGAATGCGCAATTATCGGGAATGGGTGGTGGGTAATTTTGTAGTGAAGTGATTGGGAGGTGTTTGGATGAAATTAGGAGTCTTGTCTGGAAAAGCCCAATGAATGTCCTTTACGGATTCGTAATAAGACACGTGGATCATGTGGTGGTTCCCACCTACTTTACGTGCCTTTCACGCTATATTACATGTTACTGTCTTCTTCTTTTTTTCTTCACCCACTCTAAAACGAATATTTCCTTTTTTTTTCTCTCATTAGATAAATATTTGAATGGGTTTGTTTTAATAAAATAATTCAATTTTACAAAAAATATGACTTTCATAATCTAAATAATACTCTAAAGTCTAAAAAATTAATACCTTACCTAGGATATGGAAAATTCATATACTTTATTTTATTTTGACAAAATAAGTTAAAACCATGTATAAAATTTATTTTATCTACTACTAAAAATATAATAAAATATCACGATCTTCTTCTTTTTAATTGAGGTTTAAGTTGGTATAATAGGCTTCCACCTTATATGTTTTTAGAATTCTCTATGAATAAGTATAGTCTATCTATGTATCGTTTTTGTTAACATATGAGTTTTGGTTTAGTCTCTCCGTATTTTTGTATTTTCTTTTTTTTGTTTAATAATACTTTTTTCATGTGATGATAAATGATTATTGTTACTTAAGGTGTGAGTCTAGCTGAGATTTTAAGTGGCATAGTGATGTCTAACATAAAAGTTTTTATTTAAAAAAATTGAGGTTTAAAATTACGAAAAGAAAACACAATAAATTTTCTTAACGTTAATAAAATATCTATAAACTAATTAAAAAACATTTGTTAAAAAGAATTAGATGGAAAAAAAAAAAGAGTGTGATCTTTGATCCTATCTCAACTCAATTATATATTGCAAGGATAAGTATGTGCAATCTCTCTCTGTGTAGACTTTAAAATAAGAAATGAAATGAGGATAATATTTTTTAAAAGAAGAAATGTTATCGTAAATAAAATAATTTCTACGTAAAAGGTTGGTTTTGCTAATAATTAAAGTTGAAGATAATTATTAAGTTTAAAGAATTAAATAAAGGTGAAAATTGAGGTTGTGAAGAAGTTATATGGGTCAGGTTCATTGACTCGACAAATATTTTGTATGAGGGAAATAATTGTGTTGATAAAGTTTTAGTCGAAAGTAATTAATATTATCCACCAAGATAAGATGTGTACGGACATGTGAACCTCTCACATTTGGTAAACACCAGGAGTGACACAAATCAGAATACTAAATATCAGGAAAAAGCATAGTCAATGGTCAAACTTTGCATACTTCAATTCTCTCATATCATTTATTAATTATATATTCTGTCACCTTCAATGTTTTTCATAATATATATATATATATATATATATATATATATATATATATATATATATAACATAAGCTCATACAATATAATTATTATGTTCTACTTCTCATCTTACATTTCTTCAATAATTGTGGACTTATCTTATATTCTTTGACTAGCTTCCAAAATCTTAGAGAAAGAAAGAACGTTACGAAATAGAAATTAAATTTAGAAAAAAAAATTTGTTATATTAATTAAGAGATTATTTTTAAAACTAAATAAAAAAAATTTAAAAATATTTTTATTGTTAAATAGTTTCTAAATATTAATTTCTTATTTTTTTTATAAAATAATAGATGATTATTGTTATGCTAGTAAAAAAAGTGGTTTTTTATAATTTAAAATGTAAGAAATTAAAATCATAGATATTTTAAAATTTTGTTTGATGTGAGATAAAATAAAGACACCAAATCCAAGTTCAATGGAACAAAAAAACACGGTTGCGGTTCAAACCTTTGACTTTGGCGGCGTGCTTTTATAGTATTCATAATTTTTTTTGTTCAGATTTTGCTACCTTTCTTCTTTGGTCAATTTTCTGTCACAACTTCAACATATAATCGTGGTGTGATTTCAATTTACTACCCTTCTATCTTTATGCTTTAATCTGATTTCAAATTTATTTTATATACTTCAAGAATTTCTATTTCTTTCATCATAATCTTATAAATTTAGATAATATATTATAATATATGTATATAAAATATCAAGAGGAATTAAAAGTTCTAGAAACACATATTATCAAAATTCTGATAAAAAATTCTATTTAATAATCTAGAAGCTGGTCTACATTCATTTCTACTGTTTTATTAAATATAACCATAGGAGTAGCATACAATAACGTCCAGATTCTTTTATCATTTAATATAAAATTTTTGAGTTATTTTATTTTTTAATAATCACTATAAAATTATTAGAAACCTTTGATTAATAATACAATATAATTAATGATGAATAAAATTTAAATTCATGTAACAGATAAATATCCTTTCAAGAATCTAATCGTGTATTAAATATTTTGCTGACAATAATATAAGAAACGTAAGCACTCTCTCTTTCAAATAAAATACAAGTGTTTTTCTTTCTTTGAATTACGAGATTTTTTTAATTAGCCTGATATTTATTTTCTTTTTTAGTTGATATTTGCATACTTTTTTCGCAGAAGTTCGTGCCGAAAAATACCAAATAATCATTCTTACTGACATATTTATTTTAGTATTATAAATTATAAATAAATATTTATTTTATTCTATTATTATAATTTTTAAAAAAATTAAAATTTGATGCTACGAGAATTAGTAGAATAATTTTGAATGTAAAAATACGTGTATATTATAATGTAATATCTTATATAATTTGATGTACCCTTGTGGTTGATAAGGTAAGTAAAGTCAAGATGATGAAAAGTCCAAAGTCCAACGAATGTGGACGGTTGATCTACAGTATGTCATGCTTAAATACTATACGTATAAGTTTCAACATTTCTACTTCTGGTCCACGCTCTTCTCACATTTTCTACTCTCTTTTACATTTATCTGTTGTCATTTCTTTTCTACACTATATTTTACACTTATTGTTTTTTTATTAGACATTACGATATATTATTTATTTGAATTTCTTCTTATTGGAGATGAGGAATATTTTTTTAAGGTGCAATATTTTTTGAAGGTGGACGTGAGTATGGTAAAAGTTTTTGAGTTGTTCTATTGAGTGGTATCTGTAAAAGATTTTTTGACGCTCAAGTCAGTAAGAATACAAATGATTTCGTATGTATATAAATAAATAATAAGATAGATTTATTTTATGAGAAGAATAAGGTATAAGTAGAGGTCAGATAATAAACTTACAGGCTTAAGTAGTAATCCAATAAAATAAAGTGGTTACGTAACTGTTTAGATCATGTTCTTCCCTACGTGTATCTTATTATTAAGGTGAGTTGACGGTTATTTAATAATTAAGACCAAACATTATGTAATGCAATTAAGTTATCAGTGAAATGTAATTAAGTTATGAGTGAAGTGTCATCACTACTTTAACGATTCTCATCTATTACTACGTGATATTTTATAAATTTCTATGGATAATATATTTTTATATATTATTTGTTTTGTGGTGTAATGTATCAAACATATTGAAGAGTGGTTTTACATAGTTAGGGTACATATTTATGATTTATGATGTTGTTCATATTTTTGGATCTTTCAAAGTGAGAGATGATTTGATGTATGAGTATAAATGGAAAAGAAGGAGACAAACACTGCGATCATATATATTTCAAGATACTGATTCCTTATTTTTCACATCACAAATATTACATCTAAGATTGCATATCTGCAATGCATAGATAAGATCAGATTTTTATTTTACTTGGAAAATGTCAAAGAGTGACACCTCTATCCACACAATACACTCATTTCTAACGCTTTTAAATATACTAAATATTTTTAAAAAGTTATAAATAATATATTTGTATTAGAAACATTAAAGAAAAAAGTATAGTTTTTAAACTTTAACTTGCCTTGAAATAATGTCATGGTTCAGTTGAATGCATAATATAGCTTATGTAATCAGACTTTTAAAAAAGGCTTAACGCATAATATAGCTTATGTAAAATGGGCCTTTTAAAAGACAATTACTTCTTGCACCATATCATTTATCACCGCACCCAATTTCAGTATGAAAAGACAAAACTACCCTTAAATAAAAGGGAGTATAAATATATATTTCGAATCCTCTTTTCCGGAATATATTTTTTGGATTTTTTTTTCTGGAATAAATTTATGTATTACGAATTTTTTATCAATATTTTGATTTTTTTTTTCGAAATGTACTATTTTTAATTTCCGATTTTCATTTTTAAAATGGAGGATTTTTTCAAAAATTATAACTACTTAGGTACAGATTCAAAAAAAAAATGGATGTAGGGAAAAATTGTCCTTTTAAAAAGGAAAACTTAAAGATGGCCCAACTTCAGAAACCATTTACCAGAAATGAGTTTTGACAAATTCTTCATGTACCCATGTTTTAGAAAATATCAAAATTACCCTTTTCTATTAACGCTTATTTTAATTTTGAATGCAAAACTTGAAGATAGAATCTAATAATCTCGAATACAAAATATACCTTCTGAATGGTACAATATGAAATATATTTTAAAATACAAAATTTGCTGAATTATGCAATCTAAATTATAAAAAGTTGTATTCTAGAAATATAAAATTTACATTTCAGATGTATAATGTATTTTAAATTATATGATTTAGAAGGTATAAAATCATAAATCGTTGTATGTTTGAGAATGAGTTATTACTATCAAATATTTATACATATAGTGGAATCCTATTTTTTATATATACATTGGTACACATTGAAAATAAACATTGTTTAAAAACCAAAAAAAAAAGCTTGAATAAAATAAATTGCTAACATAATTGTTAAATTAAATTAAAATGTACCGTGAAAAGACATAATATTAATCCATAAATACAAAGGGGAATAAAAATAATACATAATGTATGATTGTCCCTTAACGCTGCGTAGTCTAACATAAACTTGAGTGCATGTTCCTTCCCATAATTTTTTAGCGACATTTATTTATTTATTAAGAGTGTCATAGTATTTTTTTTTTTCTATTAAAACCATGGAAAGAGATTTTATATTCCTTTGTATTTTTTTTCTAGCAAAAAAGTTGCGTCCTATAGAAAAACTCTCAATTTATTGGTCCTATAAATTAAGAGTATCACGTGAAGATGAATAAAAGTTTGGATGTTTTCCCCATCTCATCACTATGTACATGCAAGTCATTTATTTAATAATTTAAGAGAGTCCATTGCTCATAGTTTTCAATTCCATCATTAATGGATTGGAAGTAGTGGCTACACGAGACCACACTTGTTTCAATCAAAACGTTTGATTTGGTTCATTCTTTATCTACCAATTGCTCTTTAAACACGTATGTTTCCAATCTAAAAAGTAGAAAATGTTGCATGGTCCAAGTTATTCACTAAGAAGTGTATCTTGTTTCTATTCAACATGAAATATACAACACATCCCCTTAAACAAAGATTCCTTATACAAAATTTGTCAACTCATCACTCCTTCATTATAATCCGACAACGACATAATAACTGATGGAAGAAGGTCCAACTATAGGTCCATGGTAATGAAGATACAAGAAGATTGAAACTCTGTTACGATGATAAAGAAACCTTCTTATACATGTTTAAAAATACCATAAACCTAATGTAAAATTGTAGAGTAGAATTTATTTTTTTATCAAAAGTAAAATAGGAATTTTACTTGTATTTATTTCTTAATTGTAATTAAGGTTTGTAGAATTGTAGAGTAGAATTTATTTTTTTGTCAAAAGTAAAATAGGATTTTTACTTGTATTTTTTCTTAATTGTAATTAGGGTTGGATTTAGATCTAACAACCAACATATGCTAAATTAGGGTTTCTAGAAAGCTCCTACATAACCTAGACCAGTCATTTAGACCTAAATTAGTCACATGAAGCACACCTAGGTCATGCTTGCAATGTGACTGCATTTAGACATCATTTTCAAACCCATTACATTTGAATTTTCCCATCAATTTTTGTATTGAATAGCTGAACCTCTAGACTATATAAAGAGGTGTTTGGCTCATGAAAATTCAAGAATTAGTATATGAGTGAATTGTTGTCAAGATTGCATGTTTTCTTACTCTCTTGTCTAACCTCTCTATGATAGACACCTTAATTTTCTTCTTCACCTTTTCCAAATAATTTGACCCGACTAATCACTCTCATCATCTATTATGCACTTTCAAGGAAATCATAACTCCACTTATCCGTTACAACCATTAGTTTTCGCTAATCCACATCTCAATTTTCCAAAGAACCAACTCGAAAATGGAGTCAACAACATCAATAACAAATACACATCCTTTGTATAAAGACTATCAATTCATCATAATCTCTTAACTACATAACAAATAGTGGAGGATTTGAATGATTGAATAGGATTTGAATGATTGAATTTGTTAAAATACAAAAATCCTATATAAAAACTCATAATATAATATTGGATGATTGAATTCGTTAAAATAGACTTTAAATTTTGAATGATTAAACAATAACGACATAATACTGGATGATGGTTGAATTTATTAAAATAGATTTTGCATGATTGAATTTGTTAAAATTTATTAAAATAGATTTTTAATGATTTTGGATGATTGAATTTGTTAAAATAAACTCTAGATGATTTTGATATAAATTGAATTTTAAAGACTCATCGTAACTTCTAAAATTAACTAAAAGTTATAATGAGGTTTGCACTTATAAGATGTAACATAGAAGGAGACATAAGTGAGGGGGGAGAGAAGAAAAACGAGGGTGATTAGGTGTTTGTTTGAACCGTTGAGGAAAAAATAGAATGAATTCCACTCACTCAAGCATTTATATTAGAAGGTGTAGAGATGCATCATTTTCTAATTTTAATTTTGATTGATGTCTGTCATAACATTTATAGCAGAACCAGATTTTTGAAGCTACATTTAGTTCAACTACCACATCTACCGCTTCTACAACCACCCTCCTAAAACCTTGTACTACTACTAACCCACCCCCAACCATACAAATCACTTACAAGAACAGCCACAACAACGAAAAAATTAAAAAATTGACAATAAAATTGTAAATGTAAAGAAAAAGGAATGCGGCTTATTTTCTATCTATCTATTCATCACTTCACCGGTAGCTTCTGTAGGATGGGGTGTACATACAGCTCTCTGCAAACTTCACCAAATCTTTTGGTTGAGGAAGCCTAGTGGCCAAACCTGACACAAAACAAACCAAACTCAATCTTTGTTTTCACAAATTTCAAACAAAAAAGCTTCAAAAAGTGCAACAAAAGCTTACCAAGCTCATAAGCCTTAGCAGCAACTTTGGCAGCTATGTGTGCAGAAATCTTTCTGATGTTGGTGAATGGTGGGTATATGAGTCCCTTGTCATAGTTCTCTTGGCTGACTTGTGAAGCCAAAGCCTCAGCTGTTGCATTGTCATATATCAGTAATGGCATAAAAAGGTATTAATTTTAAAGGACTCATTATTGTTAAAGTGATTTGTGTAGTTACATGCAGCCAGAAGCAGGTCATCATGCACTCGAATGGTCCCAGACATTATCAAACCAAGACCAAATCCAGGAAAAATGTATGCATTGTTGGCCTGAGGAACAAAGAAGAATCTCCAAATTAGACCTTATTTCAGATGTGACATTTTTAATATAAGTAAAAATCTCAAGGGCTTAGACCTGGCCAGGGGCAAACACTTTCCCCTCATATTCAACTGGGGGAAATGGACTCCCACTTGCAAAAATGGCACGACCCTGTTGGTGATGCACAAGAAATAAAGGAACAAATATATTATTATTCAGTACTGGTCAATAACAAACACCTATAAGAATAAATAAAAACTGAGTCCATTGTTGTACAATATTGAAATATTAAAATTCTAATGCAAAAAACACAGTTGCGTGTATTAACCTGGCTCCACTTGTAAGCTTCTTCAGCAGTACATTCTGATTGTGACGTGGGGTTGGAAAGAGAAAGAATAATAGGTTTCTGCAAGCATTATCATATATTAAATTGATTAGCTTATTTTGAACATGAAATTCATGGAAGGTACTAGGTAATAAATAGGTTAAAATAGTACCTCGTTGTTGGAGGCCATAGCCTCAATCACCTCCTTAGTAAAAGTTCTTCCTTGTCCTGATGTTCCAATCAACACTGTCGGCTTAATTTGCTGAGAAAATAACATTGAAAGTGTAAGAAAATTGAAACTTCTGATGTGTATGTGTGGTGTAATGGATAGAAAGATAAACAACCATCATACATTAACAGCATCTAAAAGATTTCTAACAGGTTCATGCTCATGAGCCCAGGGCTTCTTGAAATGTTGGAGTGAGTCTTTGCGGGAGCTAACAATCAATCCCTGTAAAAGTAGAAACAAAAGATTAATAAAGAAGATGAGAACCTACTCCAAACAGGTTGTGGGCTAAATTGGGTTTTACCTTTGAGTCCACCAACCAAATATTCTTGCGCACTTCCTCCAGTGGGGAGTTTGTCTGCATAAGCAAATGAAGTTTCTCAATAACTAAATTTCATGCATTGTTCACATCACAACACTCTCACCACCTGCCAAAGGAAAAAAAACACACAATAACACCAAAAGTAGCTAACAAACCTGTTTAGATGTTTCAAGTGCTATGAGTTCTGCTATTCCTGTGCCAGCCTGCAACCACAAGACAATACAATTAAGCCAGAATGATAAAAACAGACCCTTTTTCATCTAAGACCAAATAAGGAACATGAGCCAAGAATTGCACGGACTCACCTCTCCAGCACCAAGGAACAAGAATCTGTGATCAGCCAAATTACCACCAACCAATTTCAGAGCTGCAACTAATCCAGCAAGGACAACGGATGCTGTTCCCTGGAACAAGGTAGATAGATATAATATTAGGCCTGGTTATAAGTATAGGTAAGTACCTAAATTCATTACTGAATACAGAAATTTCTTACCTGAATATCATCATTAAAGACCAGATGTGTTGACCTATATTTCTCGAGCAGATCAAAAGCATTGTGGTTTGCAAAGTCTTCAAACTAAATACATCACAAAACAGGTACAGAAATCAGAAAAATGAAATTAGCAAAGACTACAGAATAATATGCCAAGAAATATTGTCTCTTGAAACGCTTATTAATACCTGAATTAGGACCTTTTCTCCATAAGTTTGCTTGAGTGCTGTCATAAATTCGTGCATAAGCTCAGCATACTCCTGGAACCAGAGAAGTTGAAACAGAGTAAGTACTTAGCATATTAGGAAATAGGATGATGCCTGAAATTAAAAATTACTAATTCCACAAGATTGAGCAAGGAAAATAAATCATGAACCTGCCCAGTTGCACGTCTTTGCTTTAGCCCAATGTACAATTCATCATTCAGCAACTCCTCATTGTTTGTACCCACATCAATGGTAATAGGCAAACACTGAAAAACATAACATTATAGGATTAATAAAGTTAGAATATGTACAACAATCCTTAATACCTGCAAATAAAAAAAACAGTAACATCTTCGGACAAAGAAACAGATCATTACAAGTTTATAGCAGGCATGACTTATGGGTTAACAGTGTGGTCAAATGTACTTACAGCTGATGGGCGAACTCCTCCAAGTGCTGTGTATAAAGAAAGTTTCCCCACTGGTATTCCCATACCCTAAGAATACAGCAAACCAGAGATTACAACATCAGATTTTGTGATTCAATATAACTCAAATAATAAATGTCAACAGGTATGTATGATAGAAATTACCTGACAACCAAGATCACCAAGACCCAGGATCCGTTCTCCATCAGTTACAACTACGACTTGAATGTTCTTCTCAGGCCAATTCCTTAGTACTTCACGGATCTTCCCCCTTTAAGTTCAAGTCCCCACCCAAGAGACAAAGGAACAATAAAATCAATACAACCAGTGACCAATTACAAAGCATTCCAGGGAAATAAAAGAGAAATCAAAAGCAAACTCACTTCTCTTTCAAACTTATATAAAGACCCTGAGGACGCATAAAGATGCTCCCATACTTCTGGCAAGCTTCACCAACAGTTGGAGTATAAACAACAGGGAGTAACTCTTCAACGTGATTAATAAGAAGTGTGTAAAATAGCCTTTCGTTTCTCTCCTGCAACACATGACATATTAAAGTGAAAGCATTAATAATTTAACAATCAAACCAGGTGAAGAAACTTCCATCAAGATATTTTACACCAAAGATGGATATCAAAATGATAAAATAAAACGGTTTAAGATGGATAACATTTTTAGTTCAGTTCCTATTAAAATATTTCATTCTATTAAGTGCTAAAAATATTTTTTATTTTGTTCTATTGAGGGAAGGAACAACTCAGGATACTTAAACGAGAATAATAATAAAAGAAATAATAGCCTAAATTTATGAGGTACTTATAGTTAAGCCAAATAAAATTAAGACCACAAGAATTTTTGGCATTGTTCAAAATGTTGCTGTGCAAACAACAGATGGGGAACAGAAACCCTTCACAGATATGGATGCATTTTTCTCAGAATGTATTCTCAAACTGTTAGATCAAATTACGTTTTGGACAAATAGTAAATGAAGTTCAAAAGGCATCTCATAAAAAACTGTATCATTGAAATAATTGCACACTAGACCACACCTGAAGATCCATCATTGCCATGTACTTCTGCAATGGAACTTGATACTGGCGTATGTGCCGGATCATTTTCTTTACCTGACCAATAAAGTGACAACAACTTTGAATCGATGTTGAGTGCAACCCACAATTTATTGTGTTGGAAACTAAAAAAAAAGATTTCAGACAGTTTCTGATAAAGATATTACCTGAGTTTCTTGGGGAATAACTGTTGGGGGAAGAAGACCACGCAAGTAGTGAGCATCCCTCTCTTTTTCACTGAAGGCAAGCCCTTTGTTGAAGTGGGGATCTCGTAACAATGTATAACCACTACAAAAAAAAGAAATGGCTAAGAAGGAAGAACATGCATGATGGCTAAAGAGTTTCTGGTTATAGTACATGAAGTATCAGATAAACATTAAAAAGGTATTGTTTTCTTCATTTTAAAAATAGAATTGAACTAAACCATCAAGAACATCACATTCAGCCTAAAAGAAAAGAAGACAAAGAACATATTCTCCATGCAACCCCAAAATAAAAATAAAAAAAACACAATATATCTGGATTCTGAAAGTCTAGCTGCCCCGAGAGTAAAATTACAAAGATTGATATATTTAGGACTGTGATATTTATAATAATCAGTCACATCATGAGTGAAATCCAAAGACAATAATAGAACAAATATCTTCAAGATACACAAAGATGCATAAATTATCCAGATTAACCAGCATATCAAGGATGTATAAAGCTCAAATGGAACAAAAAAAAAAAGACCATATAAATTAATCACACCCCACTTATTTAAATCTCTCTATAAAAAAAATTGTGTTTCATCCATAAAACACCAAAACCTTTCAATCCATTCTCAAGGACTCCAAATTCGGGCAGTGACACATACAAAGATCCAAACATGTAATTTGAATCTAAAACTAAAGAACGTAAAAGCTAAATAAAAACATGAAAATAATGAATAAAATCAAGAGTGTTGTTACCTAGCAACGGAGACACTCCAAGGGGTAACAAACTGGTCCTCCGTCGCCCTATCCTCGCCGTACACATCTTGAGGGCCACCGGCGGAGACGGAGTCACCATCAACGTCAGCCACCGCGGAATCCTTTTTCAATTCCTTCAACGGCGTCTCCATCACAACGCTGCTGTTTCTATCAACCGACCTGCTGCTACTTGGGGTCATACAAACCACCGTCATAGGACTTGAACGCTTCCTCGCCCCCTCACATATGCTGCCACACCCACCTAACCCCGCGTTGTTCTGAGCAAAAAATATTCACAAGAGAGGAGTAGATTAGACAAATTAACAACACCCAGATCAACAAATCAGCCATTCTCGTGAAATTCAGAAGAAAAATCCAATTTTTTTGGCAAAATCATAAACCCAGAAACCCATAAATATTGGAGAAATTTCAAGACTGAATTCATATCATAAAAAATCTCGAGCAGAAGTGTACAAGACAAAGCAAGGTGGAATCTAAATAATAACAGGAAATGATGCAAATCTGAGTGTGACGAAGTGGGGAAGATGAAATCAAAAGATGAATGTGAGGAAAACTCACCAGAAAAGCGCATCTGGTTGATGAGAACATGATGGCCAGAGAGAGAGAGATGAGAGAGAATGGTGCGGTGGCTTTGAAGGTGTATGACAGGGAAAGAGAAAGAAATGAGACAAGTTGTAACACAAATTCTCTTGAATTCTCTTTCCCTCTGTCTCTCTTCTCCTCCCTCTCCCTTTTTCTCTGACAAGCCTTGTTGCTCACAACCAGCAACAAACACAACACAGATCACAACAAAAGCAAGCAACTTGGGAGAAACTCTTCTCTACATCTAACCTTATAAAGGGTGGGTAAGTGCAAGTGCATGAACAAAAAACACAACACAACAACACTATCTCCTGTGATATTACCTCACTACCCTGGACTTGTTCAAAAACTATTTTCCATGTTTTTTTATTTATTTCCTCAAAAGAATATTCAAACAAAAGACACAGAATCAGTGGGGCCTTACCTGTATAGACGCCCCTCTTTACACAGCTCCAGTATTTTGAAGACTGTTTCCTTAAAATCATTTAATAAATATTAGAATGTCTTAATGCATAAATCTTATAGTTTTATAATACATGAACATGTTTTAAATTTAAACCTTAAATGTATGAAAAACTTGTGTTTCTTTTTTACGAGTAGTGAGGTTAATTAATGAATGGTTGCAATGGTGGGAAGTTCCAATGCTATGTGGGTGTCATTATTATATGCTGACATGTGTGTGGGCTATGAAAGGGTTGAATAGTGACACTATGATGTTGGAAAGGTGCATCAATATGTGAGAATGAGAATGGTTTTGAAACCTTTGATTTGGATTTGGATGGATTCCTTTGAGATTTACAGAAAGTGGTGTCTGTTTTGAGAAAACTTCACGTGAGATTCAATCAAAAAATTCTTGCACCTGTCGGTATGTTGTTTGGTTTTAGACGTCCTTCCACTTCACAACAAAACACTATTATGTATCTTTCTTTCCTATGTTATACATAATATAATCTTAACTCTGTTTTTAATATTGATGAGATAAACTTTTATTCATTATCAAATATTATTAATTTTTTTCTCACTCACATTTAATACATCATTCAATTTTTATTAGTAGTGCATTGAGTAATACATTAATGGTTTAATTAAACTCACAAATACACCCATTTACTGTGATTAAATATTTTGTTTTGTAAATGAAATTATTCAAATAACTATTATTTTCTGTGAATATATTATTTCATTTGAAAATAATATTGATATAAATGCATTTGATTGAAAGATGAAAATTTGACTTTTTTTTATCGCTCTGAAATCATTAATGATCAAAGTGAAAACTTTGCTTCATAAAATAATTAAATTTTAAATAAGTCTTTACTATATTGTTTGTCACTTATGGATAAGATTAAGATGTGGTATTTAACACGCTGAGAAGTAAACATAATGTTAAAAATTATTTTATTTTATTTTTGAGGTACTCATTTATAATTTTGTATAATTATAAAGATAAAATATAAAATGATATAGTTTTTAGGAAAAATTACTCAAGATTAAAGTTATTTTTATGAGTAACTGAAAAATGAATAATAAAATATATAGAGTTCCTCTAAATTCTATTAAAATGAAATTATGCATGAAATTGATAGCTGAAATCCACATATATTTTATACATTTTTTCAATATAAAAAATAATTGTCTAACATTTTAATTAAAATTAAAAATGTGTCATACAATTAATTAATTAATTTGGACAAAACATGCATTTAACATTCAATAATATCTTCCTAAATACTACTTCTCATCATAAGATTTGAAGTCTATAAGTTATACACTAATTAAAACTGTAAATAAATTTAAAAATCAGTAGAATGGTATATCAAATAACTTTATAATAAAAGTAACTGTTAAACTAAATTTCATACTCTTAATAGAAAGATGGCAAACGACATGCAATGGTACCTCTTAATCATGGGGATCACAAATAGCATATTCTTTTTTAATTCAAATTAACTGTAATTACTATGAACATACTATGGTGTTTTTCGTATTGTATGATTTATTATACTATTATACTAGTGTGACTACATCAAACCCTTGACTCTGGGAAGGTATACATTTTTTATTTTATTTATATTTAAAGTTTTCATGTTATACACATGAAGATTCATACATAGATATTAATTAATTAACTTTACATATAAAATAAGATAATACACAAGCCAAATGTACCAAATAAAAAATAGGTGATAAGACGTAACTAGATATTTTAAATGTGTCATCATTGAATAAAGAAAATTTCAAAAGCAACGTTTAATAATTAAATTAATATTTTTTGTTAATAAAATCTTAATAATCAATAATTAATTAGATAAATTAAAAACTAATTTATAAATTTTATTAATAAACACAATTATTTTAGACAATAATGATTTTTTCAGTTTTTAGTATTTAATTTAATAATGATTAATTATTTTTATCTAAAATTAAATTTTATTTAATGATTTTAAAGTTTAACATCAACCATTTTATCATCCATAATATATTGTAATTTTCATTCTACTTTTATTAAGAAAATAAACTTTAAACCTAACTCAACCCTATAAAACCGGCTCATGAGGTTGAGGATTGCACCCACTTATATACATTGAAAGGTTCTAATCTCTAGTCGATATGAGATATCTAATAATTTTAAAAATAAATGGGAGTCAAATGAACAATTTTGTTTAGTTACTTCAATTTTATTTAAATATTTAAACAAAAATATTTTATTTTCTTTTATTTGATTGAAGAATGAAAAGAAAATGATGGAAATAGAAAAAAAATGAATGGCTGAAAAAAAGGAGTGGTTTGTGGTACAAGAGAGTTGCATTGGATGGGTCATAGATGGTGATGACCATATGATCTTGTGGGTGATAACAATGCACTGTTTTAAAAGTAGGTCATCTCACTTCAAATGTGTCATTATGTCATGTCCTATGGCACATCATCATCATCATCATCCTCCTCTCTATCTTACTCACTTTTTTTTTACCGTTACTTCATTTATTACTAATTTAATAACTGATAAAGATTTTGTATTTGATGGTAAATTTTGAAGAGAAAATAATTAAAAAATAATTAATTGAATTGATGTGATTATGTGATTAGTATTAATGGGTTATGTTTTCCACGTCCAACCAAAATGTGAGGCTATTTAGGCAAAGATGGGCACCACAGAGCATAGAGCATTCAAGTCATCACCAAAACGCGCTTACCAACCCTCTTCGCTCATGCTTTAAGTCATGCGATAATTCCAAAGAAGGATACACCAAACAAGTATTAGTACTACACATTTCACTTTATCGCGTCACTCTGTATTAAGATGCATCTGGTGGAGGCTCCTTCCTCTCAGAGGAAGTAGAAAACAAAAATCTATTTCGGGGTAATGTACAATTTAGGATTTTTTTAATTATTTATAAAAAAACTTTAAGGTAACTTGACATTTCAGTTATATTAACACTTCACTTAACAACAATCATTTGTTAACACATAAAAAAAACATTATTAAAAAAAACAAAAGTACGGGAGATTAAATCAAAACTCATATGTTAACCAAAATGATATATAGGTACATTATACATGTTCATACAGAATTCTAATAAGAGACTAGATGATAGCCTATTATATCAATGAAAATATTATCTATGAATAAATCTTAAATTAATCAACTTATCAGCACATATATTTCCTTCACGAAAAATATGAGTAGTCATAAACTTGATTTTCCACAGTAATTAAGACAAATATTCCATCGATTACTAGTTATCTAAGAAACATTGGTTCTAACAGTAAACGCAATACAAACAAAAACAGAATCACATTTCAGTCAGACATTAGTAAGTCTCATCTTTTAAAATTTCTAATAGTATATTTTAGGACTTTTATTTGCTTTAGAATGATTTTTTAAATATTTTTACTGAAATATATGGATTTTGAAATTTTTAAAAAAAATTCAATTAAAGATAAATGACTATTATTACAATCCAGTAGTTTGAAGAGATGAAAGATACTAGTTGAATTTTTTTATTTTTTTTTTTACCTATAAGAAGCATAAAATCAGTTACATAATCTTTAGCTTGCATGAGTGTGAATTTGTAATTGTGAGTTAAATTTTGAATGTAAAAAAATTATAAACTGAAAAAACCTGTCATTTAAACTGAGTTTTACATATGACTCCGCGGGCTATTTAAAACTCACATTATCAAACCCAAAATATAATTTTCCTTACTTATATTAATAGTATATTATTTAATACATTGAGTAATATGTAAATGTTTATCAAAGAATATCAATATATTTTTGCAGATCCTGACTGCACATATTACTTTGTTGATTTTGTAGAATGAATGGGATTTATAAAAATTAAGAATTTTTTTAATATGCAAATTTATAAGTGTAAGTCTAAATTGGTGCCCATGTGCATTAATGTGCATGCCCAACCCTACCTACTATCATTTTTAACTTGTAAAATCATAGTAGTCTTGTTAATTAAAAACATATTTAATATTGAACCATACTAATGATTTAATAAAATCAAACCATCTCTTAAAAGGGTTGAAAAAAATATATTTGCTTGATCCTACATTATTGTTAAACAATAAAATATATATTTTGTTTGTAGGAGGAAAATAATTCATTTAAAACAAATTATGTAAGATTTTTAAGACTCGATGTTTATCTGATTTTGCAGTTTTACTTTTATCTTATAAGTAATGTGTTACTTAAATGGTAAATATATAGACTAAAGTGACATTGTACATCACAAAAATATTCTTTATGTTTATTTTATGTTGCAGAGAATGTCTGCTTTCTCCTTCTGCTAATATGATTTGTCAAATGCATTTTTCCACATCAAATATCTATTTAGAAATGAGGTAAAGTTGTTATGTTTCAACAATTCTCTGACATGCAAATTGTCAACTTTGGAAAAGACAGTCTGACTTGTATGGTTTTGTGTTTTAAACAATTTACAATAGAGACACTGTTAACTAAGGATATATAACATGATTATTAGAATGTTGTTTGAAGAGGAGAAGAACATTCAATGTATTCATGAAACACATTTAATGTCTCCTCCTCTGTGTTCTCAGAAAAAAGTAAAACCTCTCAAAAGAAGTTAGAGTTACCTAACAATCAGAAAAGTATTTTAACAACTTTTTTCTTTAACACTTATATAAAACATCCTTCGTGAAGAAAAAAATATAAAATATATAAGAACGAGAGCTACAAAAAAATGTTAAATTTTTTCAAGCCTTAAAAAGCTTTGTAAGAACACTCTTGTGTTCATCAGTGAACTAATAAAGTGCGTGAGTTAGACATGAGTCAGTACGTTCTAAAAAATACTCAAATTTTATTTATAAGTGGGTTAAACATGAGTGAATTTTTAAAAGATTATTTGATAATAAAGTCTATAAAAATTTGGATAATGATACCGATATAGGTTTTTGAAAAAAAAAAAAAGTAACAAATGAGAATAAAATTAATAGATTTTATCTTACATCATAGCAAATAGTAAATAAGAGATTTTTAATGAGTTGTATTATAGTTATATTTATGTACAATACTTCTTGAATGAGTTGTATTATAGTTATATTTTATTTTCAAGAGATTTTTGAAGGATTTTGGAGGATTTTTGAATTTCATCATATTGTTATCCGTACAGTTAAAATATGTTACAATCATACATGTAATTTATCTAAAAAAAACATTTCACACCCTAGTCTAGCCAAAATAATACTCATTTTAATATTAATAAAAATAAAAAACCAGAAAAACCTGAATTTACAACTATAAACTAAATTTAATTTTTAAAAGTTAAAACTTGTAACTAAAACCACCCAAATATTAAACGGGTTTGGACTGTAAAGTTGCAGGGTGTGTTCAGATTTTAACACTGATTTCCCCTCTGCACGTTGGCACACCTATTCATGCACTACACCCATTTTTTTTACTATCTTCTCTATAAATGAGAGTGAGAAAAGATGAATATTTTAAAAATAGTGAGAATAGGTTATAGTTTTGTGGGCAGGGATAAACCACGTTCAGGTCGCCGCGTCCTTTAAAAGAAGGTGAGAAAAGAAAGGAGGACCACCACAACAAAACCTGCCAAATGCACCCCCACTCACGCGCTTTTCTCCTCTCCATTCACCATCCTTCATTTTGTTTTTACTTAAATAAATTCTATACATAAACATCATCCAAAATTCAATTTCTACACAAACTAAGCAAAACTAAGAAAGAGAAGCCAAAATTCAGAATAAAGGATAATTTGAATTTTTTTGAAAATAGACCAGGTGCATGTCACAATCTGCTATGGTGCAGAAAGAAGTTATGCGGTCTTTGGTTGAGCTTCATGTCTCTTTGTCGAGCCATTGGGTTTTTTTTGTCCTGATCCTTTATAATTTTCACAGAAAAAACCCAAACATGGCTATCATTCTCTATAAGTGATGTGATAACTATTCTTTGTTCACCAACCCAATTAATAACTCACCTTTGGCTGATTTTCTTGCACCATATCAATTCAAATTCTCATCTAAGACCGTGATAAGAAATGTCTGTTTTGTTTTTAATGATTTAAATTTTTTTGTCTTTCGAATATTCATATCCATAAGTCAAATCACAAAGGTCTAGATATACAAGTCCAGAACTAATATGTCACTTCTGAATTTTGTTATCTGGAAGTCTACCTGAACAACATAAATGACCTTCCTGATATTAAGATCCGTAAGCAAATATAAATGAATTTTGGATCTCGATCCTGAACACCATTTACAGTACAATATTTCGGATATGAAAATCTGGAATTCATAACTTACTTTTGGATATGACTATTCAGAAACTTAAATGAAGTACGAAAATGACATTTTGGATATCGAAATTCGGAGTATATAACAATCACTTCCAGATTTATGCATTCATAAAAAAAAATGAAACCAAAGATAATATTAAATTTCATATTTATACATCCATAAACAAAAATGAAGCCAAAGATAATATTAAAAAAATGAAACCAAAGATAATATTAAATTTTAAATTTTGTGTTGAATGCATGTGTTAAATGATATGGTGCAAAGATAAATTGTCCTCACCTTTCACATGTTTAAGGTGCAAAGTTCTAATAAAAAAATCCACACATACTTTTACTTGTCGCCAATTGGTTCAATTCCTTCTAATTAAAAAAAAATGCTCTTAGACAAGCGCAATAATCTTTGAAAATTTTGATGGCATGGACCCAACGAAATTTTGGATCATACCTAAAATAGTTTTCAATATATATATGAAACCAACTAATCAATAGTTACTTCAGGAAAATGAGAGGTTATTAAATGAAAACAAAGTAGAAGGTTTTAATCATGTTACAATTTCTCATTAATCTAGAAGTTGTTGCAAGTATAATAATAATACCTGTTGCAAAAAGTTGACAGCATATACAAAATTACAGAATCAATATAATTTATATTTACCAAATAAACAACCTTAAAATGTTGTCATTGTTTTATAAAGTTGAGTATAAATTTGCTATCTCTAAGCGTACATAAAACCTGCAAGAGCATAACTTTCTTACTGATTTATTGTTTTATCTGGTTTGGAAGTTTAATGTTTTGATGGAGAAGGCAAATACAAAGGCAAAGAAGACTGGAAAAGCGACCAAAACAATGGCAACTGGTCCCATGAAGTCCGGTTTAAACCCATAATGGTCTTCAATATAGTGCTTGATAGTTTGATTACTCCCACCAGGCACAATAATGTCTATCTCTACATCTCTATACTGAGAGACAATTAACCCATATACTGTCCATGCTACTGGGCAAATCCAATAGTACCAAACCCACCATGCTGGAATTTTCTGAAATGCCAAGGTTGATACACCAATTATGTTAGTCAAAATGATAAGACTAGTTCTTACATTGATGCATGATAACCAAATTAGAAGGGTACTTACTGGTCTTGGGATAAAGAAACCAGAAAAGAGATTGAAGAGTCCATAGAATGCTGCTCCAAAGATTGATGCCACTTGGTGGTTTGGTGTAATGGAAACAGTCATCATCCCATAGTATGTGAAGTACAAGAAGGAGAAAAAACTAACAAAGAAAAACCAAAGGACCTTTGCCACTTTCCATTCAAAGCTCACCATAGCATAGACTACGAATGCAAAGTAAATAGTTTGAACAAATACATATGGTATTTCTGAAATAACCTGCAAATGAAACAACAATGCTAGCATAATAAGCAACAGGTGCAAGATGAAGAAAATTTTATAATTGTTTAAAAAGAATGCACCCTTTAACCTGTGCAATGGCATAAGGCAAAGCAGAATACATTCCAGCAGCTCTTTCTCTATAAAACACTGTTCTTTCAACGGCCACTACTGGTTGCACAGTTTGACAATTGTTAACACCAACAAAAAATATAGATCCATATAGAGCTCCTATAATAGTGTTCAAATCGCTTGAGCTTCCCCTGCAAAATTATGACAGAAGAAATAGTTTGTAACAACAGAATGCATAGAGAACAAAGTTAGATGTCTGTTCAATTAAGGTAGTAACTTCAAACCTTTTTTCGCCAACCCTCCAAAATACTGTCCCCACCACTAGAGCTACCGCTAAGGTGAAGAAAAATCTGACAAGGTTATAATCTGGACTTCTCCAATAAGTCAACCATTGCTTCCACAAACAAGATTTGAATTGTTCCCAAGTGGATTGAGAATACTGAGTGGGGAAGTACAAATCTTTTGCTCCTGGAGGAGGTGCACTTAGCTCCCTTATAAGAGCTTTGTTTCGCCTGCTCATGAGTATGTATATATGTCAGCTTAATCAAGCTCACTTGACAACATTAGTTTAGTATATGTTTGTAGACTTACTGGTATAAAGATGATGATTTGTAGTACTCAGCAAAATCCATTCCAAGTCGAACTTCAGCTGCTATAGAGCTTACCTCTAACATCCATGTTGCTGGGTTGTACTTATCCTTAATTTTTGGGACCCCCGGGATTGCCTGATCAAGGAATGAACATGGAGTTAGATGCTAAACTTGAATCCCTTATTACATGATTATTTTTTTTGTATTACCTCAAAATATTCTATGATCTTGTGTGAATTCCTTCCCAATGGTCCTGAGTATATCACTTGGCCTCCTCTCTTCATCAACAACAACTGGTGCACAAGAAAATATTTATCTACCAAAGAGTAATGGAGATAAAGAGAAAAAACACATGACATATACAAATTATGAGTTTGTTGGTACCTCGTCAAAAGCCTCAAAGATATCAATACTAGGTTGGTGAATTGTGCATACAACTGTTCTTCCAGTGTCAACAGTGTTTCTCACAGTCCTCATCACAATGGCTGCTGCTCTTGCATCGAGACCTGAAGTGGGTTCATCCATGAAAATGATTGAAGGATTGGCAACAAGTTCAACAGCAATTGTTAGTCTTTTTCTTTGTTCGGTAGACAGCCCCGTAACACCTGGAAGCCCAACTATAGCATCCTTGAGATTGTTTAGCTCGACCAAGTCCATTACTTCATCAACAAATTTCTATAAAGAGTAAGAAAAAGGAATATAAGAATCATTCTTCATTGCAACTTCATAGAAAAGATTAAAAAAAGATAGTGCTAACCATTTTTTCCTCATTATTGACCTCTCTAGGTAACCGAAGGAAAGCAGAATAGATCAAAGATTCTCGAATGGTAACTTGGGGTGAATGAATATCTGTCTGCTCACAGTAGCCAGAAATTCTTGCAAATGTTTCTTGATTCTTTGGGAAGCCTGATATTCTAACATCTCCTTCAATGTAGCCACCTGTCTTTCTCCCAGCTAAAACATCCATCAAAGTTGTCTTTCCAGCTCCACTGACTCCCATTAAAGCAGTTAAAACACCAGGCCTAAAGGCACCAGTTACTTCCCTAAGTAGCTGTAGTCTATCTTCTGTCACTCCTTGCTCTTTCATTTCCTGTTAGAAGTTGAAGTTTTTCCTTTATATTTCCCATTAATTATGAATGATGAAAAGTTATGTTAAAAGGGTGATGGGGTTCTTACAGCAGGCATGTCCACATAATAATTAACACTATCAAAAGACATTGCAAGTGGTTGAAAAGGCAGAACCATTCCTTTCTTTGGGGAAACACCAATGGTTGATTCACGCATTGAATCAACATTTCTCATTTGACCTCGGCTACTCATTTGTTGCATTGCCACTTCTCCTGAAATTATTTATGTACAAGACAATGTTTTTGAGAAGTTTCTTTAGTTATATTACAAAAGGTACACTTATAGCTAAATCCCTCAATATCAAAGTTATCTAGTTTGATATTTACGTGTGTTGTTTCCATCAGTAGAAGATAATGGCTGAGGAGCAATCTCTCTGTTGGGCTCTGGCCTTACAAGTCTTGGCTCTTCCCTAGAGTTTCCTCCAGTTTCCATTTCGGTTGCTTCTTCTTCAGATATTATTGCTTGTTTTTTTCCAATAGCTAGTGCATCAAATTATAGAAGATGCAATAAAAGCATTATTAGCACTGAACAAATGGTGAAGGAAGTAATTCATTGAAATTTTTATTAGATTATGAGTTCTTACGGTTAAGGTACATGAGTGCAAAGGTGAAGAGAACATTGTACAGAACAGTGAAGCCGAAGAGAGTAGCTGCACCTATCCAGTACCATTCTTTCTCAGCAAAAATGTCAAAGTTATTTAATGTAGCAATACCGATTGGGGTTACACCATCTGAAGACTACAAAATAGGAAAATTCAAGTGAAGAATAATTTCATGTTAAGCCATTGAATCAACACTTACATCTACTATTGAAAGTTTATGCTACTTACCACATTGCTCCACCTTGGAGCAAATAGTTCGTTCACAGTCAAAGCATTGTACGCATAATTTAATGGTGAAATCCAGTAACCCCAAATCCACCAATCTCGAATGTCACCTATTAACATTAAGAGGTTTAAACATCAGGGTGAGCACATTCTTTGAAAAAAAATTACATGTTACATTAAGAGGCTTAGTCACTTACGTTTAGGAAGGATAAAACCTCCAAGTAGAAAAACAAGAAGCAGCATGAGGGCTCCACCAGTGTTAGCAATAATCATTGTCCTACAAACTCCAGATATGAGCCTAAACATCCCAGCTGCCATTTGTTGGATAAGAAAAACTAACAACAAGTGCTTGAAAAACCTGAAAGTTGGACAAGACCCCAATGTGAAACTTAGTACTAGGATTTATGTTTTGCCACCAAGAATGAAATCATAGTTTGTCCAATGATTAAATCTGTATCATTTGTATACAAAGTATAAAGTAAAGAAAGACATCAGTAATGATATTTTGACAACCTAATCCAGTTTACAACCTACTAAGAAAAATTATTTTCGTCCTTTCATAAACTGATACAAGTTTTAGGTAGAAAAATGGAGATGTAGATCAATGCAAGTTGTCAATATATCACTTTTAATTAAGGTTACCTGCTAGCTTCAGGTGCAAATCCTATAGGATAGTATGTGAGAAGCACCCAAACAGTAGCCTCAAAGATAGAAATGGGGATTCGTAGTAAGAAATTAGGGAGTGTATAAGTCCAAGGAGGATGGAAAAGGTGGTCTCTATGCTTGTAGAACACGGGAAGTCTTGCAATGGTGAGTGGCAATTCAGAAAAACCATTGAACATGTTCATGATCATGGTAAACAAAATTGCACCTATGTAAACTGCTGCATCAGCCTCATCCCTTTGATGCATTTTGGTCCTAAAGAACACAGTTGCAGCTATGATACCAATAATGCATATTTGAGCTGTCTTGAATATATACACAAAAGAGTTCCTCTTGATTAGTAGCCATTCCTTATCCCAACATGCTTTAAGAAGTCCCATTGTGGGCACTGTATATTTCTTGAAAACAAGAGATGCTCTATGTCCCCTTGATTTGTCAAATGCCACAGAGAGTTCACTCCCAAGTTGCATTCCAACATGGAATTGCTTGAATCTATTTGCAAACTCGCTCACTGTAATGTAATGGTATGGTATGCTTCTATTTATCCAATATTGTTCTTGGTCTTTTCTTGAAGTAACCTGTACAAAATTAACAACTGTCATTTACTTTCTCTTTTCATGTTTTGAATTTTTAAATAACTTGTGTAATAATTCATAACAAAGAATAATAGTAAATACTATTTTTTCTACCATGATGTACATATCACATACTACAAGCATGACTAAAAAATAATCATCTTTTTAATGGTCTTAATCTCTTTTATTTTATTTTTTATATAAAACTTTTATGCCAGACATCATTATGCAACTTGACATTTCAGTTAGGCTGATACCCCAAGTAACAAAAATCATTTATCATTACTTGAAAAAAATATTACTAAAAGAAAATAAAATATAAAAGAATATGGGAGGATTAAACCAAAACTCATATGTTAACAAAAAACGATATATAAGTAAACTATACATATTCATAAAGAATTCTAAGAATAGATTAGATGGAAGTTTATTATACAAATGAAATGTGTATTTATGAATAAATCTTAAGTTAGTGAACTTATCCACACACACATTTCTTTAACGAAAAATATGAGTAACCCTAAACTTTATTCTTATTTTTTCACATTAATCAAGACAAGTGTTTAACTGATTGCGAAGCATCAACCGAACCAGAAATATCAAGTCATACATTAGTAAAACTTATCTTTTGAGCTCTTTTTATAACATATTACTCCATAAAACTCGGCAACCATTTAATCTCTTTTATTTAGTTGTTTTTGTTTCTCTAGTTAATTTTCTTAATTACATATCTCTATTAATCTACATTTTTTATTTTTATATCAAAATTAAATTTCAATAATATATTTTATAAAATATGTCACTAGTTAAAAAAAACTTTGTATTAAAATTTGAATTATTTATTATAGATTTAAAATAATATATTTTTATGGATTTAATTATAATATAATTTTTATATAAAAATATTTATCTATCATAAATTATACTTTTTTAAATGAGGATTTTTGGTTTAATAGTTATTTTTACTCAGATATTGTGTTTTTTTGGTAATTGAAAAGGAAAAGGTGATTAGTATGCGTACCTCCTGTAAGAAATCTGCGGTTCCCTTTCTTTCAGGACATCTAAATCCACAGGATTCAAAGAACTCAATGATGTGCTCGCGTGGGCCCTGATAAACAATCTGACCCTCCGATATCAAGATGATATCATCAAAGAGATCGAACGTCTCCGGAGCGGGTTGGAGTAGGGACATGAATATGGTTGCTTCCGTAAGGTGCACGATTTGTTGGAAGCATTTTACTATTTGATACGTCGTGGAGCTATCAAGGCCCGTTGATATCTCATCCATCAGCAATGTTTTAGTGGGCCCAACAATCATTTCTCCTACGTATACATACATCTCATTCATAAATCAATTCATATGTATAATTGTCACATGGAAAAAAATAGTAAATATTATTTCATCTCTTATAGTCACACTATTTATTTTATTAAACTATTTTTCTTTTTTTTTTCTCTTCTCACTCATGAGTCATGGTTATAGAGAAAATTGTGAGAAATTGTTATATAAAAGGATTAATTTGGAAAAAACATCTTAGTCAGCAAAGTACACGTGGCTATATCTTAACCACGGGGGAATGTTTTATTGGTGAGCGAGTTTGTTTGACCTTAGCATGGTTGATTAAACCACGGCCTTCAAAACATAAAGATAATGTTTGAACTGAAAAATTAATATAAAGTAGAAAAGTATGACAGAAGAATTTGGAACTCATGCTACAGAGAAATTTAGGAAATGAGAATTTGAGTGAGTTATACTACCTGTGGTTACACGCTTCTTTTGGCCACCAGACACTCCTCTGTGCATTTCATCACCCACGATGGTATCTTTGCAGATATCAAGCCCCAGTATCTATCCATACATCAAACAACAACAAGTTATTATTTTCTACAACATTATGATCATTACTATTGAAAAAGATACATAGCAGAGTTGTGAGATCATGGTTTGGACTTTTGTGGCTGGGAATGGATAATCTTAGCCCAGATGAACTTCAACCATATGCCTCATTTTTCCTTCTCTACCAAACCGTGAATCGTAATAAATGTTGTGCAAGAAAAACCACTCACTTTGAGAGTATAGTCAGTGATGAGACTGCTCTCTGTTCCCTCGATTGCAGTAGCCTAAAATTGTTTAAACTGTTAGAACAATTCGATAAATCAATAAGCCTGTGGAAGTTCTGGTTTGTTTTAATAACTGGTTGATACCTTCATGAAAAGGTCAAGTTCTGCCTCCGGAAATATTCCAGCTTCTTTTTCCCTTCGAGCAAGCTCGGCTAATAGGTCTACAGTAACATATTTGTCAAACAAGTTTGTACTACAAAATTAGTTAAGGATGTTACAGTGAATTCTTATTAAGTACCATATCGTGTTCCTACTCCTTGACATCTAGCTGAGAAATCGAGGGTTTCTTTTACTGTCATTTCTCCAATATGCACATCATTTTGGCTGATGTAGGCTGAAGTCTTTCTAGGTACAAACTCATTAAGCTTGTACCCGTTGTAGGAGATTTCTCCTCGTACCTGTTTCATTCAAACAACGTTATCTATTCAACTACACGTGCTAGAAAAATGGAAGTTTGGAAGAGTAAAAGTTTTGGCTTTCTTTCCTATTATAGCTTAGTCAAGAAAATGAAAGGCTGCAATGTACCCTCAAATCATTGTCCAATTTTCCAGCCAATGCCAGCAAAAGGGTCGTTTTCCCTGATGAAGGGGGGCCAAGCAAAAGGGCCATCCTATATAGAACAATAAGAATGGTTACATTACACCAACCCAAATTATAATAATGAACAAATAAACCTAGTGAACTTGGTTCGAAGTAATTAATGATGAGAAAATGGAGGTGGTACCTAGAAGGTTTAATAATGCCGGAGACATTTTTAAGAATTGTGAGCTTTGTTCTCTTTGCTGTACTAATCCCAAATAAGCCAAGAGCTGATTCAGCAATGTTCAATGCAACGTTTGGTAGAGTTGGCAGAGCTCTGCTGCCAATGTAGGAATCAGCCTCAACTGTCAAATTCTGAAACCTCACTTCTACTGTTGGGAGTCGGATACCAACCCTGAGATTGGAACATTTGAAAAACACGAGTTCATTATTAATTGTTCTACATAAAGTATTGAACGTGGGAACAATTTGTTAGAAAAGAGTGTATCTACAGGCATGTGTGAGTGTGACATCATTTAGGAACAATGACTTGTCCAGAGAGTAGTTTATTGCCCAAGTTTCTTACTCCATTTCATTTCACTTCAGAGATTCAACCTATTAGACTTGGACACGTATCTCAAATAATGTTACGTATTTGACATCCACATTCGTCGACACTTGTAGAACACGTATCAATAAAGTATTTAATTCAAAAAGTATTTTTTGAATTTCTGACAATTTTAACATCATTCTAACATAATTTTAAAAAGGAGAAATACATGAAACAAATCATTTTGAACTAGTCATGAAAAACATCTTTCTGCTAAAAAAATCTGAAACATACTTGTGCATATAAATCTTTAGTGTCAATTTATATAATTCATTATTATATAATATATATCAATGTCCTACATTTTAGATATTATACGTATCTTCATGTTGATATCTATTTCGTATTAATGTCGATTTGAGTCTTTGTGCTATATAACATTCAACCATTATCTTATTTAAATGTTTTACACATTATTAACCTGTAGTTGAATCCTGGGAAAGGGACATTTTCTATTTCTACATCAGAAGGTAACGTATCCTTTCAGATATTGACACTCTACTTGTTCATGTAATGAATTACCCCCATTACCACAAATAATTTGATGGAGTGAGACAATAAACAACTTAGAAGCATGGAGAAAAAGCCACACAAAAAATCAATCACATGAACAAGTTCTTTATTGATCTCTTTGCTGACTATTGTTGAAGATTCATTCCCCCCGTCCCCTTCTCTCTTCAATAATGCATTGGGAATATTTCTCTTGTGGGTTACTAATCCCCATCTCCTTAAAACCAGACTCTCTAATTTTTGAATTTGATCTTTTTATCATTTTCTTTATGTTGGGTTTGATAAATGACAAAGACATGCCGTTTAATATGAGAGATGAATAGTTACATCATGTGCACGCTTAAATAAAAAACATTTGTTGTAACTTACCTTGCCGGCCTCAAAACCAAGTCAAAGCTCTATCATACATAAACTAACCTTCATTTTGTTTCTTTTAAGATATGTAAAACAATTCAATACTAATTGAGTAAGTCAGAAGTAAGTGGAAGAAAGCAAAGTCGTTCGTGAATATATAATATAAGAAATATTGAACACAATGAAAAAAAAAAGTGTCTTAAACAAAACATGACAGAACTTTCTCAGATTCTGATGCAGAAGGGCGTAGATGAAAGACAGAGAACTCACTTTTCAAGTCTGTTTCTGAACTTGCTCAAGTACTTTTCATTGTCTTCTTCAGCAACCTTGAAGATTCTGTCAATGAACTCTTGCCTTTCGTTCCCATCTAACTTTCTAACATCGACTTCTCTGTGTTCCAATGAGTTTGGAACCTCCGAAAAAGTTTGAAGGATGCTTGTTCTTAGCCTGTCATAGGTTGGCAATCTCTCTATGGCTGCCCACTTGAGAGCCTCTTCATCCTCATCAATATTTGAAGCTCTTCGTGAATATCTTCCACTCGCAAACACACCCTCCATTCTCCAACTTGATCTGCTCAAGCTCCTACTTATGCTTCTGCTTAGATTCCCACCCTCCATTTTATCTCCCTCCTTCTTCTGCAGCTGTGGATTTCAAACATGCATGGAAACAAGTTAAAACATGTTTGAGACAATTCTTCAAACATCTAAAACTAAAAAAAACCACGTTCCAAAAACGTGCAACCAAGCACACCACTATGAAAAAAACATAAAAAAAAACAGATGAGAGAATACTAGTTTGCTTCATATAACTAACTAAATTTCTTGTTCTGTATTTCAAATGAATCAAACATAAAAGCAAACAGTACTTACTTGAATGAATTGGATTACAGAACAGAAAATTCTCTGCCCAGCAAAGAAAGTTGTTGGGGGGTTGAGACTAAAAGGTTACCACATGGCCCTTCATTTTGTAGTCTCCAAGTTACTATTTTGTGCATGTTTTCCACTCATGAGAGAAGATTTGGAACTGATAGACCAAAGGGTTTCTGATACAAAGAAAGTGTTGTGTATAATGCAATGTTGGAAGCTGTGTTATGCTTATACAGATGTATATATGATAATGAGAGAGAGAAACACCAAGAGAGACATTGGTTTGGTGGCAGAATTGTCGTTAATCTAATTCTCTATTCAAATGAAACACTTGATGAATAAACAATTAATTAAATGATTATTATATACGTGTGTAGTGTTCTCAATGCAACAAAGAAGGTTCATTCAAACATGAACGTTGAACAATGAACAATATCTCCACACTCCGTTTTTGTCTGGGAAAAATGTTATTATGTACAAAATACTCTTCCAATTAATGACGTAGAAGTACTTTATAAGTTAAAATACTAACTAGAATTACCTGAAATTAATATTTATTTATTTATTTAAGGGGCTAATATATATATTATTATATACATAAAATGAGTTGTAAAATGGTGTTTTTTTAAAGGTCCAAGTATATTTTCTAACGAAAATACTTATACCATAAAAACATGAGAAAAATTTATCAAAAATATTTTTCTATTAATGCGTCATTAAATATACTATTTTTTTTATAAGCAGAAGAAAAATTGGAAAACTAAAAGCATTGGAACCTGGTTTTATGAAGTTTGTTTTGCTAAGTTGTTATAGTTATAATAAAAAATTAAATTGGAATGAAACATTGACTAATAACTAGGTCAATTATCATGCTACTTAATAATAAAATGTAGCAAGATTATTGAGATGAATCTCTCATTAGATAAGAAAACATGATATTAAAAATTATGAAGATAATAGTAATGGAACCAACGATTTTCTTCTCATTTTTCATTTGTTTAAGACTCTGCATGGCATTTGAGGACCTGGTCATGAAAAAAATCGATTAGTTCTATAAATTGAATAATTCAATATATAAAATATTCCTTCTGAAACATTCACTACCTTATGTCACTTAACATTTTTTTATGCAATAGAAAAGTATATACAATGAAGTTTGAGTTTATCTTCACGGAACCTAAACTTTGACTAAGTTATTATTATGCTTCTCGGATTTTCTCAGACAGCTAAACCCAATATAAAAAGAAAAATACATCAAAATCAAACCTAAATATTAAGATATTTTTTTGTTGTTATACTGATTTTGTTTGTTGTTACTTGAGATTATTTCAACACTTGTTTTGGTTAAGAAAAAATTAAATTTGGAGATAACATATAATAATGTTATTTGTATAGACTCTTTTTTTTATGAAATTTAGACATTTTTTAGGATATTTATTTGTTAAAAAAAATAAAAAATTTATCTATTATATACAAATTTAATATATACATATTTAAATTCGTAGATAAATTTAGCATAAAATATGAATTATTATTTATAGATATGCAATCATCGATCAATTTAACATATCTCTATGTAAAATTTCACAAATTTATATTCCTCAATAAATTTAACAGTACAAACATATTATTATCAATACAGATCTATAAGTAAATTTAATATTACTTATAAGTTATAATCCATAAATTATTATTATTATTATTACTATTGATAATAAAAATATTATTATTGATAATAATAATAATAATATTATTTTTCATATTAATAATATTGATATTATTTACGAATCTTTCCTACTAATATATAATAATATTAATAATCATATTATTGTTATTACTATTAATAATATTAATAAAAATATTATTATTATTAATATAAATTATAATAATATTATTATTAATATTAATTATAATAATATTATTATTAATATTGTTATTAATATCACTATTATTAATACTAATAATTATTATATTACTAATATTAGTATTGTATTATTAAAACTTTTAATATTGATAATATTATTAATGATATTATTATTAATTTTATTATTATAATCAATAATATTAATAATTTGAATACATTAATAATGTTTATAATAATAAGAATGATTTTAATAGTATTAATATTAATAATAATAATAATAATTTTAATATTAATTCATTGACAATAATAATATTAATAATTAAAATAATGATAATCATAATAAGAATAATATTTAATAGATCATTAAGTTTGTATTAAATTTTTCTAATGTAGTTGAAGATTCTATATAAAACTTGAATTTGATTTCCTCTAAAAACAAATTAAATTAATAATAATAATAATAGTAATAACAATAATTATTATTATAGTATTTATTTACAAATTAGTATCGGTAGAAAATTTATCTACGTAATACATTTCAATATATTATTTGTTTGAATTTATTTAACTAAATAATATGTAAAAAAACTAATGATATTATTAATTATGCAACAATTTTTTTTTATAAAATTGCAATAAAAATATTTATTTATTCTGAGTATACTCCTGAAAGCATTTTTATTTTTAAAAAAGTATGGTGCAGACAATTGCATGTAAGTATTTTATTTTTTGTTGACAAAATATCAATTAAAGTATCACCTAAGCTAACTGTGGATAATCATTCTACCAATAAATGCACGTAGTAAAATTCGATTATTTTTTTAAGATATTTTATATTAATAATTAAATAAATAAACATTTCATATTATATTTATGGTAAGTTTACCTGCCTGCACCTAAAAGTTAAAGAAATTGTATCTAATATTTATCATTTCTATTTTAATATTACTTTATCATGCCTTGATTCATAAAACAATTAAAAAATTAAAAAATATATTTCTGTATAATAAAAAACAAAAAACTATCAAGTATAATTTTAATAAATTCCAAAAGGTAATATAATTGATCATTGTTTATGGTATAAAAAATGTTGATAGTAACAGTTATTCTTACTATGTTATTGATACTCATTTTGTTTTATTCTCTCTATTTTTTTTCTCAAAGCATTACGTATATTTTATTACATTACAAAAGTATACTAACAAATTTTATACTATTATATAATGTTGTTGTTCTCTAGGAAGAGACCTTAGTTACCCGACAAAGAAATTAAACTTCACTACGTTGACCACTGGAATTAATTTTTATTAATAGTTATAATGATATATAGTAAAAATATCTTCAGTTTTTCATCACCACCATTTATTTTAGATTTTTTAAAAATGAATTCACGAAAATAAAAATACAAAAAGATAAAAAAAAATTGTCTGTACCAAAAAGGCATTAAAAAAACTAATCCATTTGTTATATAATATTAATTATTAATTAGTGTAAATTGTATGTATGTATATGGATGTATGCTGTATACTGATTTGGCATTTCATATTATTCATTCTTCTCAATAAATATTTTCAAATAAAACTTCTTACCTCAATAAAAACAATACTCCCACATAAATTTATATTCGTTTTAAAATATATTTATTTAAATATTAGAAAATTCACGTAATATTAATTAATTTTTCAATTAGACTTTAATTCCTAGTTAATTATTTTTAAGTAGATAAATGAGGGATGCACCTATCAATGTGAATATTTTTCTTTCTTTCTAGAAGCTCTCTCATCGATCTGATCATGTCTTATTTGTATAATGATGTCTATGTCTATGTTTATTAATTGATCATTTGACCAGAAACATTTTTGTAGTATTTTAGTTTTTTTTTTCATTTTCAAAAAATTTAAATATAATAAGAAATCAATTTATTATAGGGTGGATCAATGGTGCATACAAAGTACCTGGTTAACCAATCAGTGTCAATATACTTGAATACAACTAGAAGAATTGCTTAAATACATGTACTATACAAAACTATTAACAATGTTTAAATCTACTTTTATTTTCTATAACTTTTTAAATAGTTCAATAAAAAATTATTTATTTTTTAATTATATATACCCGTGGAAGTAAATTGTTTTATTAATAATATTCTTCACGTGTGGAATAATTTGACATATAATTGCTGAGTGGAATGATGAAGAGCCTAAAGTAAACAGGCATGGTTTTCCAACTTAAGACTAACAACATTCAACTTCCACCTTCCATAATTTCCACTGCCACTTAAGTCAAAAAGCTACACATATTTTTCTCCATTTTTTTTCTTGTGCATCAAATTAAAAGTTGGAATAATCTTTATTCAACTTTATGACACTTTTTTTTTTTTTGTTCATTTGATATCTCTAAATAATATGAATTTTCTTTTTAGTCTCTCTAAATATAGTTAATTTATAGTTTTCCTTTAAAAAAATATGCATAATTCGGGTTCCTGTGAAACAAAAAATATAATTTCAAACAAATTATAGGGATTGAATTTGAAAGTTAACTAGTCTCGTTTATAAACCGGTTGGTGGAAAAATCAAAATCGATTTTTAAACTAGCTTACAATCGATTATACAATTGAATATTGGAAAAATAATAATAGACTAAATTCAAAAGGTAATTGACCAAACCATTCACTAAAAGGTATAAAAAAAAAAGAGTAGAGTTTGTTTGATATATTACAATAATCTCCTTGTACTATCTATTCTTCTTTAAAACTCCAATAACTGTGTCTTGAGATTAAAAAATTTAAAGAATTTATTTTTTAAGATTGAGAGTTAGAGGGTAGGAAAATAGTTATATTAAATGAGAGAACATGTGTAAATTTAAGGAGAAACGATGATTAGGAATCAATTATATAAATAAATTTAATAGTGCTTACTAACAAAGTGAAAATTGAGATTTGGAGTGGAAAAACATGAGTTATGGGCAGACCTTTTAGAACCAAAGTACAGTTCACGAGTTCAGTTGAATGAAAGAGTTATACCAAGTCACGAGTCTTGATGGTGGAGAGATCTACATGAGGTATGCAAGGGAGGAAAGGAGGGTAGTTAATTGATTTGATGATAATGTAGCATGAATATTTGACTAAAGTAATATGATGACATTTTAGGAGGATGAGTGGATAGATGAGGCGTCACTCCAATACAAATTTTCTTAATTATATCCAAATTCAAACAAAAAGAAAACAATTAGAGAGGTAGGGAGATGGAATGAAAATACATGGGAGTGGAGTTTGGATTGTAGAAGAGAATAATTCAAGTGAGAAAGAGACCAAGTACTGAATGTGGAGAGATGATGAGTTTGACTTATATGCAATCAAGTTTGCATATTCAAAGTCGCATAATAATCTTAATAGGGGAAGAAACTAAGTTATTCAACCAATGTTGGAGAATAAAGGTCAACACCGACAATATAACATTTGGCGATGTTAAGCAGGATCACAACTAGAACACACATAGGTAAAAGGGGTATTGTGACTAAGAACATGTTATGTGTCCTATGTGGTGAAGTGGAGGAAATTATCATTCATTTGTTTTTTTTTGTTGTAATATTGTCATAAATATATGGGACATGTGCGATAAGTGGGTAGGGGTTACCACAACACACCATAACCAACCTAAGAATCACTTCCAATAATTTCATCTTATGCAACTAAATGGAAAACATAGCACGGTTTGGAAAAGCATATGGATGATAATTTAGAATGTGTGGATTTAGAGGAATAGAATTATTTTTAAGAATGGAAGAGTTGTTGTAGATGAAACATTTTGTATGGCTCGAATCAAAACTTGGATGTGGATGATATATAAGCTTTCAACTTGTCATTTTCATATTTAGATTGATATCTCAATCCCTTCCAATGTATAAGAACAATGAAGTGATTTTAAAGAAGCAAGATGCACCTAATCCTGAATATTTGAACTAACGTACTTAAATCATATAGGTATATACATAGTTGTTGTATTTTAATCTTCATGCCCATTATTTATTGGGGCTAATCTTCAGTTTCGAAGTTCAAAATTGGGCTTAAGAAACTGGGCCGATTACTTGTGAAACAAGGCAAATGCTCCTGCACCATATCAATTCCAACATGCACCCAACCTGTTATTGAGAATGACAAAAATGCCCTTTCAAAATGACAAAAATAACATTAAAAAAAGGTGTAAATAAAAATTACTTTCTGAACCTTTTATTTGGAAATATTCTGAATTTAGATATCCAGAACACATTTTTGAATTCCAGAAATTTTTATCCAGAATGTATTTTTTTATTTTTGAATTATATTTACTATTCCGGATTTTTAAATCCAGAATAAGGGTAATTTTGAAAATTTAGAAAAAGAATAGGGTGGAGGTTAGAATAGACATGGCCCAGGAAGAAATTGCCGTGAAACAGTGGCATCTTCTCACCACGTTTTATTGGGCTATTCAACTTCCAGGAAGAATTTTTTAGAGCTGCTATTGCCACTTTCCAATACGCTATTTAACCCCCTCATCCTAAGAAAATTACCACACTCCCCCTCTTCCATTTCTCTCTCAGCTCTTTCTAACATTCATATTTTTTATGATACCTTGAAAGAATTTAGTCTCAAACTTATTTCATATACGTTTGTTTAAGATAATACAGTTATTGAAGAAGAAAACAATTTAAACTTCTCTTAGTTCATAATCTAATGTAAGAAAAGATTTATTGAAGAAAAAAACACTAAAATCATTTGTTCATAGATAGAAGTGCAAAACTATTGAATTAAGTCAGTAATAACTTTTAAAAAAGAATGCTGTGTAATTTTCCTGGATTGTTGTTAGGAATTTAATGCAAATCTTATTAAGATGAGTCAATATAAATTTTGTTAGGTCCGTTTATTATTCTTTTTATGAGTTATAATCAAGAGAAATGTCTTCTTACTAAGCATAAGCATATCTGTGCAATGATATTTTGAATTCTAACTTTATATTTAAACTGAGATCGAATCTCATTAAAGATTAATGAAGTATGAAAGTAGTTATATAAATAATTTTATGGTTGAGGAAATGTGTTGATGATGGTGTAAAGTGTAAGGGTGGGTCATGGTGATTACAGAGAGGAATGGTGCTTCACTGTTTTTTCTCTTCTTTTAATAACAAAAACAACACCTAACTGCAATCAATGAAGAATGAAGACTTCAATGGATTTCCGAGCCCCGCCGCCATCTCCCGTGGCCTCTGCCAGGCGAACCTCCTCGCTCTCCAACGACGACGTTTTCCGCCGATTCTTGGAGACCTCTCTCCGTCTCCCAAGCATCAACAACCACCACCAAAAGCCACTTCCAAAGGTTGACTTTCGCTCCTTATGCTCCGACGACGCTCTTCGTCACGTCATTTCGGACTCTTTCACTGCTGTCGGGTGCTTCCAGCTGCTCAACCATGGGATTCCACTGGACGTGATCGCGTCGCCGGCGGAAGCTTCCATCGCAATTTTCCAGGTGCCGCCGGAGAAGCGAGGCGGCGCGACGAGGTCAGCGGAGAGTCCGTGGGGTTTCGAGGAAGATGATGAGTTCGTGTGGGGAAGAGATAAGGAGTTCAACCTCAGAATGCAGCGAATTTCGCCAACCGGATATTCCAATTTCAAGTAACTAATTAATTAATTTAGCATGCATTTCATTTCATTTGCTATTATATTTTGACACCTTTTTTTTCAAAATACAATCTCTTAACAATTTTTTTATTAATATAATAACAAAAGAATTTCGTGGAGTGTTTGTTTATACAAAAGAAGCGTTGGTTGAATATTTTTGGAGGCGGGAATTCAGTCCCTGTTGCGTGCTACACACAACGTTAGCTGAAACTTCACAATTGGCCCAAGACTCATAACAAGACCTTTATACTTTGTTTATTGGTGGAGATCTCACTTCGATAGAGTCTTTCATTGTGATGCAAATCTCAATTTTATAAATCGGTTTTACCGGATTGAGTTAGATTTAAAGTACACTTTCAAGTCATCACTGTTACAAAGCAAACGCAAGAATCAGTGTCTATCCACCACAACATTTAATTCTGCCTGCAGTGTGAACATTTTAATGAATCTGATTATAAATTCCTTGAACATTCAGTAAGAAGATGGAGAATCTTGTGGCCAGGATAGAGAAGGTGGCGGAGAAAATTTTGCAAGTGATATTCGATGATTCTCCCCATAAAGTTGCAAACTCTGTGGACATGATTGGTGGGACGCTTTGTTCTGTTTATAAGCACTGCTCTGCTAAGATGTCAGGAGAATGTGGTAACTCTGTGATTAGGATGCTGATTAGAGGAAACCAATACTCTCATTGCTTGTGCTTGCATCTATGTGACGGATCTTCTGAGTTTCAGGTTTACTCTAAGAAAGGTTGGCTCTCTTTCTTCCCAGAAAAAGGAGCCCTTGTAATCACCGCTGGAGACCAAACTCAGGTTCATTTGCACATTATTCAAACAAAGAAAATGAAATTAATTTACAAAACATTGATCACTGCTTGCCATTGGTTTGTTTCAGATGTTGAGTGATGGGCACTACAAGCAGGTGATTGGGAGGCCAATATTTGAAGGTGAGAAAGAGGACTACATTTCAATGGCTTTCCTCTATTCTCTGCCAAACAACAAGAACAATTTCCAAAAGAGTAGAGAAAGAACTATTTCACTGGGCTTGCAGCTCATATTGGCTATGATTCTGACTCTTCTGTACCATGTCCTGATTTTTGTCTACAATTTTTTTTGATGTTGTCGTTGTTATGGAATGCAAAATACATCAATATTACGGAATTTCCAATATCACCTTTTTGGTGAAGAATACCGATCAAATTCACAGCATCCTCTTTAATATATTACGACTTTGAATCAAAAAAATTATTACTGTAAATAAATCTGCATGTAATTATCTCGTGAAAAAAGGACAGATTAACTTCCCTTGTGGCAAAACTTTGGACCCGGTTGGGGTAACTTCGTAGGATCTTGTAATCTAGACTGTATATTTTTAAAGAAAAAAAATATATTCTTCTAAAGGTGTAAATAGAAAAAGTAGTATTTCTTATCAAATATATTTTGTTAAGAAGAAGGTAAATTTTTCGTGTATCATATCAATTTGAACCTAACCAAAAAACGACGAAAAGCACCTTAAATGAAAGAGGATGTAGATAAAAAAATGTTTCTGAAATCACTTTTCTGGAATATATCTGAAAATTCTTTTATAGAATGCATTTTGTGTTTTAGATTTTCTTTTTTGAAATGTATTTTTTTCATTTTTGAATTTATTTTTTGGAATGAGATTTTGATTTTTAAATTGTATTTTTTAAATTCTGAATTTTCAAATCCGGAATAAAGAATAATTTTGAAATTTTTGAAAGATGGTAGGGTGCAGGTTGAAATTGGTATGGTGCAGAAAGAAACAGCTGAAACCGAAATTTTAGCACAAGAAGAAGACAGTGTCCACAGTCTGCTGGGAAAACATGCGAAAAATCCAAACCAAAACTGTACCCGTCACCCGTGATATTCACACCCCTTTTGTTTCTCTTCCTGTCACCTTTTTTTTTTTTTTTACTTTTTTCAAAATTATTTTCAAGATACTGGATAAGGGCCACAATCTCAAAACCATCCCCTTCCCCCAAACTCCCCCACTCATTGGACTGAAAAAAAAAAAATTCTCCAAATCTCATCTTATAAATTAGTTAGTTTTATAAGTTTAATAAATTTAAAGTTCAATTTTTAATATGATATCAAAGTTAGGTAAAGTCTATCTTAAATAAAATTTGTTCGTCTTATCTGATCTCCGCTTTTGAACTATTCATAAAAATATAATTTTATACCGATTTTATATAGTTGAGTTAAATTTAAATTACGAAGGATATACCGAAAGAAATTACCAAAACTAAATGGAAAAGTAAAGTTTTTGTTACAAATCTCACATAGACTAGAGATTATAGTATTTATAGTATATATAAGTGGCTGCAAACCTCATCTCATAAGTTGATTTTATGAGGTTGAGTTAGATATAAAGTCTCATTCTTAATATGGTATTAGAGTCATTTAAAGCTTATTCTAGTTAGTGTTTGGTGGGCTTATCATGTCACCCGCTATTGGACAGTTATTGGATCATCCATAATATGTTGTTCCACACACAAGTTGTCTCTCTCGATGTAAGGAGTGTGTTGGAAATCCCACATCGACTAGAGATGAAAATATTTCATTACAAACTTCACCTCATAAACTGGTTTTATAAAGTTGAGTTGGGTTTAAAATTTACTTCTTAATGTTTTTTTTTTTAATGTTTTTCGCTGTAAACTTTATGTTTACCCTTATGAATAAACAAGTTAATAAGAGTGAACTTACGATTATTGTTGCCAGAAAAAAAATGACAACTGAAAAAGTAGGGTGCAATTATAATACTAGAGAAGAAAATAAAGCAACAAAATATGCATCTTTTTCCCAATTTCGTGTTGAGACGTAGATGTTCGTGGGCCTGATTGTTGGCTTCATAATGCACTTTTCAGCATCCCATTGGATAAGCTAATTTTCTATGAACTATTATCATGTGTTTGCCACTAACACACGCAGACACATTCTTAAGGAAGACTTAATCTAGATTCTCAACACAATCATAATCTTTATTTTATGATAACAAAAGCGATTCTGAGAAAAATGTATTCAGCCAAATGGATAAGACTTCATTTTATCCAAACCTTTATTTCTGGATTCTCAGATGATACATCTATATCTCAAAAAGCAAAGCATATTAAACTCTAACCATTTTAAGATCTAAAATAACAAAAGATGTAAATTAATTAACAAGAAACGTTAAATTGGGTAAAGTATAATGTCTATAAATATTAAATTTTATCCATTTAATACTTGCAAAATATCAGTTTATTAAGTTTCTAAATCAAATTAGTTTTTCAACACACATTATTTTATTTTAACGTGTGAGATAATATTAAAAATGTCAATCAAATCTTATTTTGATATACATTAAAAAGTAATAAAAAATAGTGAGCTTTTAATCTAGTTGTCTGTTTTCGACCTAAGACGTCTCTCCTAATGTTATGTACATCTCTGATTCCATTTAGTATTGTAATTAGTCCATATTTATTATTAAATACTTGAATAATCTTTATAACACTTTATTCACTATTTTTTTTTATCAGTAAAAAAGAATAAATAAATAGATATCACTTTAAGGGTGATCTAAGCCTTATATATACCATAAGAGACATGCATGACACGTTCAAATAACTTCAATCCATAATTAAACAAACACCTAAGAATAGACCCAAAACATCAGGAGAAGTCTCCAAATCAGAAAGTCTAAAATAAACACCAAATAATAAGAAAACACAAGAGAAAAAAATCCAAAAAACCACGAATATAAGAGCACCCAATATAAGGTATCAATGAAATTTATCTACATTAATCTAGGGTGGATATTTTATGAATGGATGTGTGACCAATAATGTGCCTTAATAGGAAAAAAGTTGGATAACTATTGTAAAAGCAAAAGAAAGGTATTTTGGTTAAACTGAAATTGGAATGCGGCGACTCGTTGGAAATTGCCAACTGCAAGTCCAGCAGGTTTGATTGAATAAAAAGAAACATGGTTTTGCTTAGTCTAATAGTCTTCATCTTCTCATTCATTACTAGTTTATGCTTTACAACAACAACCTTTATCTGCTTGAGTAAAATTTTAAAATTCCCCAAAACCAAAAGCACTTTTGATATTCATTGTATAAGCATTGTGGAAGCCTCACTCCCATGTCCATTCATTCTAAAACTTACTCCAAACAATCAAAATCCACGAAACCTTCCTTTCTAAACAAAACAAAATAAAATACATTTAGGCTATTGCATGTGATTTTACCTCATATCACTTTTAAAGGTGAAATGCAATGCATTATTTAATTTGAAGTTGTTTATAAGAATATTAGCGACTTCAAACTTAAAATATTTAGTTTAACAAAGAATAAGTGTATTCTTAGTCAATGTATAATTTGTCTCCTTCTTATGCCTTCTCGGTATATATATATATATTAATCTTTCTTTTTCATTTTTGCTGGATCTGTCTAATTATTGACATTCTTCCATAATAAACGTTATCCTTTATTTAAGGGGATTCCTACAATTTGTACTGATATAGAATCCAAATCTTAAAAACAAAATTGACAAACTATCCATTAATATGCAACATCGAACTCAGCTCATGACACTCCAGAGGTTATAAAGTTATACGTAAACCAAAAATTTGGAAATTATTGAAATGGATAGATTTTGAAATTTTTATCTATGTGAGTAAGTTGTGATTTGGCATATATTTTAAAGTTAAATACTTTTAAGAAATCGTGATTTGTGATAAGAATTTTAAGTGCTATTTATTTATTTATTTTAATAAAATTGTGTTTGAATTTACTACTTCAACAACCTTAATTTTTTTGTTTTCTTAAAAAGTAGTCCAAAAAGAGTGTGTAAAAGTCGCGACTTCTATTTGTTTATTTTGTTTTCAGGGTAATTTTTTTATAAATGATTTAAATTGCATGCTAAATTTTTGGCATTTGGTTCTTTCTATTTTTATATAATATTTTTTATGTGGTAAATGATTATATATTTTTAACTCTTTTAATTTTTTTAATAAATTATATTTCGTTACGAATTGAATGGATTTTTAGAAAAAAAAAGGAAAGAATGTTGTTGGTCTACTAAAAAGAAACGTAAAATACTAAGGAAAACATTTCATTACTTCCATAAATAATTTTTCTCGTGATAAAAAGAACATTTTTTTATCTTATTTTGAACTGATTTATCTTTTTTATTTTTTTTTATTTTGAATAATTATTAATTAGTTAGGTTGATTGTTTTGACCATGTATGATGGTCGAGAATAAAACTTGTACTAAATTATATATTATTATAGTATAGTTAGTAAGTAACTAATTAAATATTAATTTAAAAAATTTATTAATAATTAAAAAATATTTTAAATATTAATAATTTTTTTAATAAATAGTTTTTAAGATAATATTTAATTTAATTAATTATAGAATTGATTTTTATGTAATAATTTTTTTTAAGGATAAGAATTATAAACCGTCTCTAAATTATAAATACAAATGTGAGTAAATGAAAATGTAATTAAACGTAACAGATAATAGATGATCATTTATATTCTTAATAAGATAATCATGATTTAAATCAATACATCACACTATAAATTACAACTTCTTACAAAACTTTGTACTTCAAAATTTTGAATTGAAGTACAACTTTTAGTATGAAATCCTATTTTTTAACATGAATCACTTGTGTTTATAAACTTTCCAGAATTTATCTATTTTTAAAAAATATATTAAATATTACACCCAATTTTTGCTTTATTAGGTCCATATATGTGTATGCTATACAACTGTCACAAATATTCAAAATATTCAAAATGGATTGAATGTATAATTTTATAAGTTAGCTGTGTGAAAAGTGCATTGCAGTGATAACACGAATCTAGAAATTAAATCTATTGGGTCAATTACTAAACCTAAAATAAAGAGGGATGTTTTATAAACAACAGAAGATCTATTTTAATAATTTTTATATATTCACAACTCTACTTATTACAATTCTCAATCTATTACTTTAATATTTTTTATTTTATTTAATTATAAATTTATTATTTAATATATATTTATATCTATATCAACCGTATTAAAATTGTATAAAATTGTCAAAGTATCATTTATCATTTTTTAACTGTGATTCTGACTTTATTGTTATTCTAAAACCAGTTCTTAAGAACCCAGAAATACAGAAGAGGCATGTAGTAGTAAATTTAACAACCTTTCGTTTTTTTTTTTATCCCATTTTACCTTTTTCATTATGTCTCTAGTTATATTTATACTTTCTCTTTTTAGTAATAAATAATGAAATAAAATAGGAGTATTCTAATTCATATACAAGAATTTGACATGAGATATAAATGCTCGTGACACATAGTATAACTACATAATATCCAACCAAAAAATTCTAAATAAAAAACAAAGATACAATCACTGGTTAAAAATATTACAATAAAATTATTAAATAAAAACTAATTATAAGATCAAAATATTTCGTTAATATTTAACTAAATTAGAGATCAATTTATAAATTAAAATAATTATTGATATTTAAAATAGTTTTTATTATTAATAAATAATTTATAAATTGGTATATAACCCCTTAACTTTTAACTACTTACTACTTTATATTCTAAATTAGTCTTTATTAGTCTTTTAGAGATCAAGTTAGGATCTAAAATTTTAGTAATTAAAACCTAGGTAGCTAATTTAGAAACTATTTTATGAATGGTTCTTTAAAAGACTAATAGAGACTAATTTAGAATATAGAGTATTAAGTAATTAAAATCTTGGTAATTAAGTGGCTATATATAAATTTAGAAACTATTTTATAAATTTTTATTAATAATAGAAATCATTTTTTAGTCTCTAAATTAGTATATAATTTAGTTAATATATTGACTAATTATTTTTATCTCTAAATTTGATTTTTATTTAATAATTATTTTTAATGAATGAACTTATAACCTAAATACTGACTAGCCATTCTAGATAAAAAAAAATTAGTGTCCTATGGTATAGATGAACATTTTTGTGGCAGAAATAAATTAAAAAAAAAGTGGTAAAAGTGTGATTGTAGAAGATATTGAGGAAAGTAAGTTGGTAGTGGAAGAGGAATTGGAGAAAGCTTAACTTGAAAGAAAATGAGGTTTTTCCCTACACACCCACCTCTTTCCTAACCCCACTTTTCTCTACCCCTACATTCTCCAACCATTAACTTCACTTTCCACCTTTTTCTTTCTTTTATTATCAATCTTTCTCTTATAATTACTCTAATCAACAAAACCTAAATATAATTCATATCATTTTCCAAAAAAATATAAATCATTTTAATCCATGCAAAATAGCATCGACAAAATTTACTTATTATATTTTATTATTTATACACCATTTGTAGAAAAATATTTGCCCATTTTATAAGATATTTTTAACTTGTTAGGATCGAAGATTATGGATAACCATAAATCATACTCTCCGTTCCATTTTATCTGATATTTTTTATAGAATAATTTGTTATAAATTAGTTTCGTTTCACGAAATTAATAAGAAAATTATAAAATATAAATTAATTTTAGATATAAAAAATAATTAGTTGTTATAATGAACAAATTAAAAACTAAAAAAAATTTAATTTTTAAATTAATTTTTATTATTGTTAAATAATTTTTAAATTGGTATCTAATTAGCTAACAAAGAGATGATAAAATTTAAGACTATAAATCTTAAATAAGACATTAAGCGTAAAAAAATATTTTTCTATACGGAAAATATATCTTTTTCACAATAACTTAATAAAACATTAATTAAAATCTCTATCTTATATGATAAAAAAAATTACCATTAGACTAAATTTTTTAATAAAAATGTCTTATATTAATGTGACATAGTAAAACTTAAAAAAAAGTAAAAACCTCGTGAAATGACCATTGAATATGACCTAAAGAAATATCGCATACTAAACTGAATTTTAGTAGATTTAATGAATTTGAGTGCCACAAGTTTTAAAAATAAAATTTCAATTTAATGTGTTGTTATAAATTTTTTAAGAGCTAAGTCACTTGTTCAAAGTTTAATATGACTTGTATACTTATTTGAAAGTGTGTTTTATTATAAAGTTCTTAAAAGATTAACTAACTTAGTGCATTATTAGTTAAAATAAGTCTATTAATAATTACAATTTTTTTATAGTATGATGTAATACGTACATGTATATTGATAACCTTAAAGAGACGTTCACAAATTTAACTAATTTTAAAATAAATCTGATTTTTTACTAGTTATATTGGGATAAAAACAAAAATGATATTAAACCTTTAACTAATTACCCAACATATATGAAATTATTAAGAAATTATTTTATAGTTTACCATACTTTCAGAGATATAGAAGTCTCACCTAGTAAAAGTCCGCTGTATAATACAGCAGGATAACTCTGTTCATTTTACAACAAATAATTGTTCCAAAATAGAAAGAAATAATAAAATAATTAGTGTAACATAAAGAAGTAAAAAAAAAAAAAATACAATACAAAAGAAAATATATTACAAAAATAACATAACTCCAGCTTTATTAGCATCTTTTAACTTTCAACATCACTTCGCTTTAAAACTGGAAAAAAGAATTCAACCACTTCAGCACCCAGCTGGTAATTTAATCATTTTATAATTGCAGTGCACTGAAAATTTAATAAATAAATAAACACTAATGACTTTTCTTAATTACTGTGGGTTCTAATTATTTTATACCCTCCATTAAAGTCTCTCTTTCTTTTACTACAAACTTCGTAACATCTTTAATTAAGAATTAAACTTGTTATAAAATGTAATCTGCAACATTCTCAATCAACAATTAAATCAAATCCATATCCATGGTACATTTATCCAATTTTAAATTTCTCATTTAGATTCATTAATTAATGTTCTTATAATATAAAAGATCGAATATCTCCTATCAAGTATTTTCAGTCTAATCTTCTTCTTCGGTTCTCTGTTCGTCAAGGTTGAAAGATACCATTAAAGATACTTCAAATCAGTTGTGATATTAATGTATTTGTGAATTTAAAATTAGAAGAGTCATTACTTTTTACCTGTGAGGATTATCTCTATTTATAGTTTTCTATTGGACATTCCTCTTTAATAACGTTAGTCCAGAGCCAATAAGTTTTTAATAAACCTTTATAGTTCTTAATTTGGATTAACCTAATTAATCGACGATGTTTTCACTTCATGATCATAATTGAAAGATCGAGTGACTTTTTATCTTATCGACCATTCAGGGTAATAAATCCGGATATGACAATTAATATATATAAACAAAAATATTTATATGATTATAATTTTTGGACATATTAGCACGAAATCAGCCAGAGAAGTGGCCGGAACAAAGATTCATCTGAAAGTTGGGTGCAGAAAATGACAGGGATATGATCTCTGAAGTCATAGATTTGAATAGCTTCACCTTCAACATCATCCTGTTTAATTAATTAAAAATTTAATGAATGGTGTTATTGCTCCATGATCCATATGTCCCCATGCATTATAATGATTTGGACTTATCAACCACTTCCAACCATTGAAGACAAAACAATGTAAACAAACATTCCATTACAAAAAGACCATAAACGTATTTATTTTACGTTCAAAGTGTTAGAGGGGGAAAATAGAGTATAATAATAATATACTTAAGTCCAATAATTGAATTGTAATCTGTTGCTAGATTCAGACTGTGACATAAATATCTTATACAAGAACGTAACATATAAATAAAAACAAAACAAATAAAATCGCCATTCAAACATACACACATAATTGCTATAGACATGGATCAAATTTTGCCACATACACTCATCTTAAGGACTAATTATTGCCTTCATTACTTCATCTTTCTATTCTTATGAATAAATTAAGAATGCTCTTATAAGATTTTTTTCATTAAGAATGTCCTTACAAGATTTTTTCCATCATCCCATCTTTCATATCATAGAAAAAATTTTGTATAAGTGAGAGACCATTTTTATTTCTTATTACCAAAATGGGTTATTTTTTAAAACATTATGAGATTGAAAAAATTGTGTCAACTTAGCACAATTTTGTATGTAATTATTTAAAATCAAAATCATGATAACTTAACACACTTCTCTTTTATTAACATAATAAAAATATTGTATCATCTTGAGACAATTTGTTCACAGCAAGTACGTATCAACTTTGAAATATTTAAAAAGAAAACTACATTTGAAAATAATAATCGAATATAAAGTCTTCTTAAAAAGAGAAACATGTTTGATAGAAAGTATATAGAAGCAAAATTTGAGTTGCATTATAGCTTTAAGCAAAGGTCGTAGAAAACAAGGTATGGTGTGAAATATTAGTCAGGGTCAACCGTTGAAACTTGAACTCTATATCTCATACTTTTCCATGGCGATAAAGGGAGCTATTATGGACCAAAAAGCAGGGCTCAAAAGTAAAACCAGAGAAATACTATATATATAATTAATTATATATGCTCAAAATTTTGTTGGTAGACAGCTAAAAAGTAGAAAACCATACGGTTAATAAGTTTGATTTAAGTAAAGGAATAAAAGCACACTATTATTTACGGATATATTTATATTTGTACAATAAAATGTAAGATTTTATTTGTAGCTTCAACAAAATGTGAAACACTAATTAATTTGTCTATGACATTATTGAAAAATTGTTCTCGTTAAGAAGATGAGACCTAAAGAACTATTGAAAAATTTTATTTTCTTCTTGTCAGGTGGTCTTCTTTCAAATTTCTCGCTACTCCTTCCAATCTCAGCTGCTTGACCACTCGGTCTTCTAGACAATACCGAATGAAGTACTTGCAGAAGGCACACCGACGCTCAAATCAGTAAAGAAGGTTCAATGCTCGATTGTTATGGCACAGTAATAAATTACGTACTTATTTCTTGAAATGTGCGTTATTTATATTATTTTAATAAATCTACCTTATTGGACCAAATTAGTGAGGTGAATTGTGCTTAGAGATGTATTACCTAATTCTTAATGATGACTTAGCTTCATTAATCTTGATTGAACATAATTAGACCGAAGAGGTCGCTCAACTAATACAGACATGGGACGTTCGGTCAATCCAATTATAAGAACCGAATATGGTATTGAGCGTTGAGCTCATAATACTACATATTCTTTAAAAACTTATTATAATGTAGGAAATGTGATATTTGATATATTTATTAAGTTTGTTTGTTAACAGAGTAAATGTTTACACTTCAAAACAATTGTAGTTATAGAAAAAGTCTTATATAATCATATAGCTCATAATTTGTATTTTGTATTCTAAAGTTGAAGATAATAATGCAAATAGAGAAGATTGTGATTGATATGTACAGTGTGGATTAATTATTACACGTGAAACGCATATATAAAAAAATGAAAAGAGAGATGGAGAGTTCTAAAATGTACACGTGTATGTAGATGAATCTGTGAAACATCCTTAATTTCATAGTTTGTGCACACACTTCACCTAAAGTTTTGGCTTGACGCTGCCACCTTTCATTGTGATTGCAAAAGTTAAAACGACTGGCTCACTTCTTTCCACCCTTCCTTCTTTGCCCGCAAGAAACAACAAACTAAATCACCCACCTCACTTTCTTATTGCTACAAATTATTATAAAACTATTAAATACAATATCAAAATATATATTTATTTATAATTCTTCTGGTCAATAGGAGGTGTGCTTCTTAATCAACAACATATTTTTTTTTTATATCTAGTTTTCTTTTCGATTTTTATTCTCTCATTATTCTTTATTTTCCATATTCAGCTTATTGTCTTTGTTAACGTAATTTTCTCTTTAAAATGAGATTTTTTCATTAACTATACACATCAGTCCTCATAACTCCTTAGCCTTGGATATAAGTTCATAAAGTTAAAAGACATTCACAACTAGTTACTTTCACTACAAGAAAATCATGAAATAAAAACCAATTTTTAAATATCAAAATAATGAATAGCAATAGTAACTAAATTAGAGAACCATTTTAAAAACTAAAAAAAAAATTGGTTTCTAAATTAGTTTCTATTATTGTTAAATAGTTTTTAAATTGGTATCTAATTTGTTACCAACTTTAGAAACTAAATAATGGTAGTTAAAACATTGGTTGTTAATTAGATAACAATTTAAAAACTATTTAATAATAATAGAAACTAATTTAGAAATCAAATTTTTTGTTAATTTCTAAAATAATATCTAATTTAGTTATTATTGTAACTAATTATTTTAATTTAAAAATTAATTTTTATTTCATAATTTTCTCTTAGTGTTTAACCATTTCAAATCCTTCAATTTAAAGCGTGCCTAACTTAATGAGACTAAGAGACTTTCGGAACCTGCTACTTGCCAATCAGATCGTTACATAACCTTACAATAATATTAAAAGGCAAGTACGTGGTAATGGAAACATCAAAAAGCATTATTTATTAAACAATGTCAATTTGGTTGCCCTATTCTTTATGTGTGGGTCATCATCTTCCTAAGGAGGCGTGGACACTTTTTTCATAACCAATAACCAGCTTAAGCAACCCAAAAAAAGTGGTATTTTAGAAAGTTTGTATAACTCGTTAATGCCAGTAAAAAAGATGAAATTAAAGGGGCGAAAAGCAAAAGTAGAGAGAGTTAATAGTTTAAGTTGGAGGTGTCAGTGGAATCATTTATGGCGACAGTAGGACAACGAAGTGGAACTGTCTGTGTTGCTGTAAAAGCAAATTTCACTTCAAACCAAACCAAGCTCACCAACCAAATGCCATAGGTCTAAATCTTTCAACATTTTCGTACAAACCCATAATGCAACTATTTCTTACCAAATATTGTCTATATCTACTGCTCTCCACCTTACACATATACATACACAAATCATATCTCAAAAACATCATAATTTTAACTTCCTACAAGGTAAGGATCAAAATTCTTCATAATTATTATGTTTCTTTATTAAATAAGAGGTCAAACACAAGAAATATTTGAAACTAGGTAAACACAAGCAAGAGTTGAGATGAAGACAAGGCTTGATTTCAGCCCAAAAATTCTGCTATTAAATCTAATCTGAAGATTCAATATATAACTATTTTGAGTACAAAAAGGAGTACCAACGAAGGATACCAAAGATAGATTCTAATAATTGTTTCCAAGTTTGTTAGAAATCAGAATATTTAATACAAAAATTCGTATATTCACTCCTATATTTTATAAGTTCAATTATCCTTCAATCTTTCAAAGAGTAGTTTTCTAAGATTTAGATATTTCAAGAATATCTAAACTCTTATACAAACACAACAACCTAAAACATCAACTCCAGAAACTTAAAACACAGAGATTATAAACAAGAAATCTAGCAAATTCTTACACTATTTATCTAATATTTTTTGATAAATTTGTTTCAGACACCAGTGAAAAACTAGTTAAAAGTGTTACAAGATGGTTAAAAGATCATGAATCTTATCTACTCAGCTTCAATCATTAATTCTGCTTTTCATAAAGGAGGTTTAGTTGAGCATGCAGGACTAGAACTCCTTAGACAAATAAAAGGAAAAGGAAAAGTGATAGCTAGTTGCAAGTATAAGAACTAAAAGAGAGAAAGAAGAAAAACTAATTTGAAGAAAATTAAAAATGATTTAGAAAAGAAAGTAAGAATTACACTCTGTAATTTTCTCTTTTATTGTATAGAAGCAGTAATGAAATTAAACACACATGCATGCATCCATATTAAGGGAGAAGCCATGGATGAAGTGTGATGAAAATATCCAAAAATTGATAATCAACAACAACAGTGCACTTATTATGAACAGAAGGAAAATAAACACAAGGTAGTTAATTAACTAATCCTGTTTCTTCAACTCCTTGTAAAACCTCTTGATGAACTCTTCCGCCGCCTTATCCACCTGGTGGTCGTTGTCTTGGTCGGAATCTCGCAGAGGGAACGGCGAGTCCGTCACCCTCAGTTGCCGCACCATGGGGCTCGGCCCGAACCCTGGCAGCGCAGGGGACGCGGCCGTCTCGACCTTAACGTCGTTGTTCAGCATCTCCAGCACCGCCTTCACGGCGTTAACCGTCACGGCGTCGTCGTCCTGCGTGGGGGGCGCGTGGACGCAGGCGAAGAAGTGGCGGTGGCGCTTGCCGATTGCTGGGAAGGAGAAGGCGTTGGGCGTGTTGCTGCAGCTGAACTCGTACTCCCTCGGGGCGGAGAACTGAGCGTGCGAGTCGTGGGAGGCGCCGTGGTGGTGGTGGTGGTGGTGGGACATTAGGTTTGCAATGGCTTTTCCGGCGAGCTTGCTGCGGCGCTTTAGCATGACATTGAGGTCCATGATGAGCTTGCCCTTGAATATGCCTTTTCTCATCATGAAGAACATGACACGTGCCATGTCCCACACTTTCTTGGCTACTATCGGTGCCTTGCTCTCCATTTCTATAGGTTTCATTTGAATGTTTAAGATGAGAAATTTGTTTGTGTTGTTTGAAATAATTTGAGAGAGAAGAGAAGAAATGGTTTGAGAGAAGAAAAGAAATGGTTTGAGAGAAGAGGGTAGGGGGAAGGGTATATATAGTGGGGGAGGAATAGAGGGAAGAAGGAAAACGTGGAGGTAAAATGGTGATATTGTAGAGAGAGTTAAGAATTAGAAAGAGGAATGGGTGCATGCATGTTTAGTGTTACTTTATGTTAATTATATTTGGAGGGTATAATTATTGGAGGGAAGGTGTTATGCTTTAAGAGAAGAGAGGACGAAAGGAGTACTATGGAGTGGAACCTTTTTAGGTATACAAAGTCCCACATGGTACACCCTCTATCCTACACAACCTCTTCACGTTTCCCATCTTCTTTTTTCAACCATAAATATCTTTATCTAAAATCCTACTTTCAAAAATTGGATAACCTTAAGACACCAATTTACACTAAGATGTCCCATTATGTAAATTTAAATTTTAAATTGGTTGTTGATATGTCGATAATCTTGTATTAATTCATATTTATTTGAAATTATATTGTGTTAGAGTTATAAATTGGTTTAGAATATTTGAAGGGAGATGTTTTTTTTTTTTTTGTGAAGGTAGCATATAACTATATAAAGGGGAGGAGTTTGTCGAGTACGAGGACTTCTGCCAGATTTCTAGAAGTTAAGGACTTTATCTTTGACACAAATTACATCATGAAGAATGTTGATTGATACAATTGTCACTAAGAACAATCTCTTTAGCTCTGACATCATTTAGTTATGTGACTGTTGACTCCTATGCAGTTTGGAATAGGAGACGGTAAATCACCTCTTCTTTAAGTGTAAAGTTTCATTTTAACATTTTGTTCATGATTGGAAGTTTTGTTGTGTTTTAGTGCAGGTTTATGATTTTTGTTCTTTTTCGCATGTCTCTATTGAGTATCATGGTTCTCGGTTGACTTGGCTTATTTTAGTTTGTTGGTAATTATTCCTTTCAGAAGAAGGAGAAGGTTGTACGGTGATTTTTATATGGGATTTCTTGTGTTTTTGTGAAAGTTTTTTCTGTTTGTTTTTTTTGGATAGAAGGTTATTAGACTTAATGGAGAGATGTTGTATTTTTACTCTGATGTGATCATGTTTGTATCTCTTTAGTCATTTTTATAAGGTTTGTATTGTTGATTTATAAATTCGGTTAGAATTCCAATTGGTTAGGTGTTATATAGTTTGGTATGAACATTTACAAAGATTGAAATATACTGAAGTATTTTTTTTTTCTGATAAAAAAATTATAAACTATTTTTTTACGTTATACAATTATATATCAAATCAACATTTTCTTTCTAAAATTATTTTATTTTAACAAAAAATATTCATCGCTTCATCTGTAATACGGTACAAGGTTCTACCATATCACTACTTTATCTTTATCTATCTCATCAATATTTGTTTATTTATTAATCATGCTGGAATTCGTTTCATCAATTCACCTTTTTTTAGTATTTTGTGTTGCAATCTAACATTGTTTCTTTCAAAAACCCCTTCTAAAATAATTATTACCAATTATTTAAATACACAATGATATTGCTAATGCTAATTTCTCCACACACAAAATACCAAAAAACAATCAGTTTTGCTGTTTTTTTGCTTAAGATAGAAGGATGAATTTTTCAAAATGAATAAAAAATTATATCCTTGGAAAAAAAATTAGGGTTAAAGAAGGGCACAGCCACCCAAAGTTAATTGCTATTACAATCAATCATTGGGTCTTAATTATGCAAATGAAATGATTGAAAATGACGTTAAAATGGAACAAAAATTTCATCTCCTGAAGTGAGATTAACAGTGAGTCATAAAAGTTTGACTTGTGTACCTGACTTTGTTAATCATAGAGTTGCTTTGGAAAAAAAGTCAAGAACAAAAATCAAAGCATATGAGGTTGTTAAACATGTTTCCAAGATATATGTAAAATGTAAGGATGCTCATGGATTGGCTTCTCAAATATCCAATCCAAATCTAATCTAAATTCAAAAATTTGTATCAAATTTTATATCTAAATTTATATTATTTTAAAAAATAATTTTTAATTTTTAATATTTGGATTAAATTTTAAATTTATATTTTTATAAATCTACATAATATTAAAAAATTATTAGTATAATATAATTTAAAATTTATCTTTTTATTCTTTTTGTGTGATAAAAGTTAATTATTTTTTTTAATATTAGGCTTATATTTTTAATTATTTATTAATTTCAATATTTTATTGTAATTTAACATTTTTATGTTTGTGTATTTATTATTTATTTAATATATTTTTATAAGTAAGTTTGATTTTAGGAGAGATTTTTTAATCCTGATTTTCTTGTAATGAATGATGAAACTAAAAATCATATTTAAATAAAATATGGTCTTGTTAGCCGTTGTTATTTTATGTAGTTACATTAGCTTAAGAGGATTTTGATAGAATATCTTCAGATGTTATTGGTTTTCTTAATGAGATACAAGATGATATAGTTTTCTTAAATCTTATAAGTTAGGTTCAACGTCTTCTTTGTTTAATTTTTTTTTTAGTAGATTGGAACACTTCTCAAATATTTCATATTTATTTATTTATTGTCGATAAAAAAATGGGATTATAGTAGATTAGAACAGTAAAAAAATAGAACAATTTACTCTAATTAGATTTTTTTGTCCTCTCCTAATCACTCCTAATAAAATGTTAAAGAAGTGTTTTGTGAAGTTTTGAACATAGAAACTTGGCTGCATGAGATTGTTTTCATGGCATGGTCTTTAGTTGAAAGAATATATCATTTGGTTTCTGCTATTCATTTTCACAATTTTAACACAATTCGAGCTGTTGGATGATGGTTCGGTTTGGTGCATCAATGTGTTGAAATGGAACTCAAGGTTATGAGCAATGGTTTTTGGGTTCAGTCCATACCTAACAAGATCACATGTAGAATAAAATTATATATCTAATGTTATAACAGCCAAGTTAACAAAGGAAGTTACGAGGTTATGGAATATTTTGTGAGAATTAGTAAACATAATTATTTAATAACTTCTCTCTGAATTGAAGCTAGGTAGTTTTAGAATATCTTTCTTCCTATGAGTTGGTAACTCCTTAGATAACTATTTTTATTTTTATCAGAATAAAAAATAATTAAGAATATTTCAAATATATCTCAATCCTTATACAGAACACCAATTTCATCTCTCTACACTTCAAACATCACAAAAATTTTAGGATGTATCTCCTAAAAAGCACTATCATATCCTCCTCTCATCTTCACACTCCAAGATTTTCTCTAGTATTGGTATGACCATGTCAATACCAATACCAACAAAGATTCTAACAAAAAAAGAACTGGACAAAAGTCTTTTCACCCTACAAAAAGAACAGCAACAATCCCTCTATTCGAGGTTTAAAGGGAACTAATTCTCTTAATTGAGGGATTAAGGGAACTTTTTCGTCCTCACAAACAACGCTAATGTTCCGACTTCAAATCCGTTGAGATAACATCATTAGGATTAAAGTTGATTTTTGGTCTTCTAATTCTCTTATCTAATACTCATTAATGTAAATTTGTGCATGATTCGACATAAATTTACGTTGGATATTATATGTGACCTAACCTGATGTCTTCCAAATTCACATCGATCTCTTATCTAAAATAATTAGTCCTAAACATAGAATGTAAAACTCTCTTTCATATATACTAATATTAATGTGATTTTATGATTATCACTATCATTAAGTAGAGTAACCATCAACAACATATTATTATTCAACCTTAATCATGGTACACAAAGGACAAATGATATTTATTTTACTCTCACCTTATCATGTTATTGTTTTATATCCTTGTACCACATCATATTATAAAGCAGCAAATGAGTCCTAATGTTTCAGGTGTACCTCTGCCTGTATTGATCCCATGAACCGAGAATTAACTGTAGGAAGTGAGATTTGCTGCTTTAAAAATGTTGCATTCAGATAATATGTGTACCAAATACTTTCATCCTGAATCTCAAAGAATTTTAGACCAAAGCAAAGGGCCCCTTTGCTAATGCGTTAAAATTACACGATCAATAATTAAACCTTTGTTAGTTTGTCATATTAAAAGGATCCAAAACTTAAATCTTATTTAAAATGAGTTAATATACTATTTTCAGACCATTTATAAAAAAATCATATTTACACTGTTATGTAATTATTATGATTAGGATAATTTTAAAATAATATTTATTTTTAAGAGGGAATGTAACTCAATCGGTTAAAGGGGTGCATGAATTACGACAAAAAATTATTATAAAAGTTAATAAATTTATTTATTATTATGCATAATGGTTTATAATTAAATGATAATATAAATTATACGAATCTTTATTTTACTGTATTTGTTTATGTCTTTATTCACTTTATGTTTCGATCTTTCTTCAAGCTATAAAAATCATTATTAGCTTTTTTTCTTTTTAACAAACTTCTCCGTTACTTCCAAGCCACAGAATTTGTCTAGGGCAGGTTTTTGAAATGGGAGGCAAAGCTATACGTGATGCGTGTGTTTTGCCTTTAGACATACCTCAGGAACACGAAATCACGTTCAATTTGCAAGGAAAAGAAAAAAAAACGTTTTTTTTTTCACAAAACTGTAAAAAAAAATTCAAATTACGATTTTAGGTAATTACTTTTTTTACGAAAATTTATAAGTGGTACATCATCTGAACAATTTTAATATGAAAGTATATATGACTTCAATAAAACAATGAGATTTTTTTTTTATTAGCAAAATAAAACAATGAAGATATTGTTGGAATCTCACATGTACTAGAGAGGAGTACATTTCATTATATATAAGTGGTACAAACTTCAATTCTATGAACCGGTTTTATGAGATTGGATTAGGCTTAAAGTCCATTTCTTAATATGGTATCAGAGTTATTTAAAGTTTATCCTAACAAGTGTTTGTTGGGCCTATTGTGTCACCCATTATCGGACCACCCATAATGTTATCACACGCACAAGTTGTCACTCTCAGCGTGACGACGTGAGGAGGTGTGTTGGAGATCGAAGTAGATTTCATTGTATAAATTAATGCATGAAGTGAATTTTATTGGAGAATGATATTGAAAATAGTAGAATACATTACATTGAATAATTCAAACAAGAAAAACCACTGACCAAAAAACAAGGCACAACCCTTGCAATTGAAAAAAAACGCAGACAAGAAGTCAAGTCATATGGACCAGCTTCCAAAAACCAGAATGCTGCAAGAGCTACCCAAAAACCTTGGACTCATACATGAGAAGGTAACTTGGGTTTCAATTCTTTCCATGAAAACACAGGGCCATGTTCATCCCCTAAAACTCAGCAGTCACTAGTCAGTAGGAAAAATAATGATGGAAACAGCTAAATAATTAGTAAGAAGAATGGCTAATTGGCCATTGTGAGACCATTCATCTCTCTTGTGATAGCTGGAATGCAGCTTGAACTTCTAGCAATCCCTCCTTTGCTTTGTCCTCCTTTGTCCCTTGGGTTGAAGGACTTGGCCCTTCTCCCTTCCATTTTGTTCTTCTTTAGCATCTCCTTCATGGCTTCTGCTTGGAACAGAACTGGGAAAGCCCTCCCATATTTGTTGAACCTCACACATGCACTCATGTGTGAACTCAATGCCTCTTCTTTCTTCCCACCATTTTTCTCCAACTCTTCCTTCACTGCCTCAGCACACAAACCACACACCCACTTCCCCAAGAACTTCTCACGCACACGCTCTATGTACTCAGGAGTACACTCCTCGCACATTCCACAGCACTCACACTTTGCATCCATAACCTCAGTTATAGCTGGAAGTGACAAATCAGTCCCTTCCTTGGTTAGCTCAAAAAACGAGATGTCTGAGACTGTTCTTTGAATGTGATCAGATGAATGCCTCGGAGGTTTGCACATGTTGTTGTTGGTGTTGCTGTTCCTAGAGAATGAACAAGGCAAACACTCTCCATTGGGTGCCATATTGCTAGTTATTATTTGCTGAAGGATCTGTTTCAAGGGTTCAAGAATTGATATTCATATGCATATGCATGTACCTCAGCTGAGCTAGGTGGAACAGTCCTATTTATAGTGTTCTTGTTGTTTCTGAGAATCTGACATTGTAAACATGTGTGGATCTTAGAAACTCAAATGTCCGTTTCAGCGTCCGTGAACTTGCTAGATTTTTTCAAGAAAGATCTAGATCATTTAATGAGAGAAGGCAATGGTTGTTGAAGCTTTTCCAAATCTGAATATATATCTAAGGTGATGCATGTGTGTGCCATGTATTTTTGCACGTATATATTTTACTTCCTGTGACTTTCCATGGTAGTTGTGACTGCTAGAATATATATGGTAATGAAATTTTCTGCAAGGTTCACGTGCACCATTTCTGTCTTTAACTTTAGCTGATATTACTAGGGCAACACCATGCCTTTCTTTTTCCTGTTCTACAATATTTTTATTCATTTTCAATACAAATATATGAAAAACATTATTCAACATCTCACATCGATTATATTAGAATATTTATTTTTTATAAGTAGCTGTAACCTTAAAAATCAGTTGTATAAGATTCAATTAAACTTAAAATTCATTTCTTAAGATGTTATCAGAGTCATTTCAAGTCTATCCTAACGAGAAATTGTTAACCTTGTTAAGTCAAGCGTATGACTGTCACTATCCTCATGTTGAGTATATTGTCAATCTCACGTCAAGGTTGAGTTAGTCTTAAAATCCCTTTAATTAATATATATATATATATATGAACCATTAAAAACATTGTATAAACAATCCAATTTTCTATCTGCTTATTTGTTTGGAAGAGCTAAAGTTTCCAAAATTAATCTTCACACAAGAAGAAAAACTCCCCCTTTGCATTAGAATATGTTTCAAATATCTCTATCATATGAGCATAGAGTGAGAAAGTTGGTTGGCATTAATAAAAAGTTATTGCTTTGAGCAAAACGATTGGATGTTGTAATCAAACAGAAGCACAGGTGAGGAGCAATACAGCTTGTGGGGCATTCACATGGTGGCATGGTAAAACCACACATATTTGCCTAAACTTTATGCTTTTGTGTTGAACAATTACATCTAGCTATGTATGTCACACAAGCCTTATTGCACAAACATTAGCTTTTTATTATTTCACGAGGGGTTGGAAAGGAGGAAGGAAAGCCATTGGTTTCGGTTAGATATAAAAAAAAAGTTGCAGTCAGTGTCTGATATAGTGTCTGGCTGTATGCGCCTGAAACATTATATGACTTGTGACAGATACTAATGGAAATGTAGTTGTGGTTCAAAAACATCAAGGAAACCACTAGTAATGTCCTCATCATAATATTGATTGTGAATTAGAAAGATAATTTTTTTTGAAAAATGTTACACAACTGCAAATAGAAATGCATTAATTTATAATTATAATTTGACTAATATAATTTAAAATTGTTCAGTACAAAATTGTTTTGTCTAATTTGGTTTATGATTCTCAATATATCATCACTATTTTTTAAGACCTGCAGAACTTGTAAGTTAATTTATTAGATTAATCTTTTATTAATTTTTCAAAATTTTATATAAAACTAATTTTAATTAATGAAAACGTTTATTATTCTTTTCTACTTTTAAAACTCTTTATGGAAAATGTATCCAAATATTTTTAAATTAATTGTTTTTAACTTTAAAAAGGAAATTAGTCATCTATTTATCAATGTTTTTATATATATATATATAAATGTATGCGTCGAAACAATCAAATCCATATTGTTCATTTGATCTAAGACTTAATATCTTTAAGAAATTAAGACCAAATGGAGATAATCAAGTTTGTTTAATAATTGTAAATTGCGTGTATGACCCGAATATTAAGAGTTTTCACATGCAAATCGTAGGTTACAAGAATGAGTAACATAAAACGGAGCTGAATAAGTAAATAAGCAAGCATAAGCTAACACATTAGTCGTCGTCTTTACATGCAATCCAAGTCTTGGCAGCAAATACAGCAAAACAGAAAACAAAATAAGTCTTAGAAGAGTGTTGCATCTGTAACACCTTGATTTCTATTCCCTAAATATCATAATATCTTCTTATATCAAACGAAAGACCAGTTCATAAACATAAAGCAAATACAATGAGCATTCTCCTCTTCATTCAGCACCTTCCAAGCCACTACCCTTTCATATGAGATGGGTCGCCCCATGCTTGAGAGACAAATACCACCTTGAAGGCAAGCAAAACCCTGTCAAAATAGAACGAAAGGAATTCATTAGAAACCACAATAAAGCTTGGAAATGCTGCTACTTCTATTTTCTGCTCACAATTCAGGAGATGAGGGAGGAAAGTAAGGGAAAGCCCAGTCAAAAAAGACTTCATTGGCTTAACAAGAGATTGCAGCATAGTTACAGATACAACTAAGGGCATGTAACGCGTCTAAAGGCAAAACGCTAATCAATAACAAGCCTGGTCTCAGTGAAACTAATGCAGGTTTAATTCGCAGACCTGTTGAATAATTTGGGGAAACTCTGAGCACAGAATCTTTCGGCCATGATCATCGAATATCTTCTCCAATGTTATATCTTGTAAAGCAACTAAGGTGGTCTCCAGCATGTCAAGCCCTGCCTGGTTGGCGAAAGTGAACACAGGTAATGCCTGCAACAAGTTTAACGAAAGTGCTTTTCAAACTAGTAGAAGCGGTATATTAATTAGGGTATATATAGTACACTTGCAAATCGAACAGGTATAACGCCTTTTAGTGTACCAAGAAGAAAACCAATTTATACTAGAGGAAAAGGAAAAAAAATATGCATAATTCACTACAACTTCAAAAACAACCAGAAGTGTTGATAGTTCCTTGGAGCACTAGAACTTCAAAAGAAACAACTACCGATAGTTTATTTGAAAATCTTAAAGGTGTCATTCCTAGAAGCTACCAGGTACAAAATAGTCTAATGCTACATGCAAAAATGAACACAATACGAGCAAAGCACTACAACTCCAATAATTGAACATTCTTTGACCCCCTCATGTCAGAAATATCAGGCACTCGGAGTCCAAGTCCAACTGAGTTGAACCATGTAGACAACGAAAATACATGACACTGAGAATAGATGCATGTACTTTGACATTGAAATAAATTGGGGACATACCTTTATAGTACAGCATAATATTGCATCTGAGTGATGCCACAAGGACTTGAGCAAAGATTCGTTCCCTTCGTTATTGGATTTAAGTAGCTCCACACCCAAGTAGCACCTACATAATAAATAGTTAAACAGGTGAGTCTGAAATGCAATGCTCTCCCTGAAATATCAGTCGTAGCCAAAAATTTTAACATATGTGCATATACAACTGAACACATAGTTAACTAATAAGAAGCATTTGAATTAATATTTTTGTTGATCAGATACAAGAATTAACGAAAGCATTGAATAGCAGTCAACAGTTGTAATGTAACTACAACAGTATGTTAAGATTTGGTGTCATAAATCCATTCAATAGAACTCGGCCTATCTTTGCTGACAAGTTGTGTAGAAGATTTCTTTTCCAAGTGGAAAAGTTGTAGGCGAAACTGTTTGAATACAATAGGTGGCTATTAGAAAAAGGAATATCACTAAATGTAGGTATAACACCAAAGTGACGTATCATCCCCAAGACAATATTGAAGAACAATGGTTTCACATGTCAAAAGGAAATCATGCAAGATATGTAAACCAGTACTATGGCTAAAGACACCAGCCTCAATTGCAGGAATGTGGAGGGAAATAACATAAGTAAAGAATAGTATGCCCACCTATAACTATTGCAGATCCAGCGAGCTAGTGTTTGCGCTTCAGGGGTACCCAGTGGTGTTCTAAGCCCAGCTTGTGAACTTAAATGAGAAGGAGAAAGTGCTAATGCTACCCTTTGGACAGATGATATAATGCTCCTAACATATTGTCGTGCCATTGATGCTACATGATCTTGCATATGACTTTCAAAGGCAAATTCAAATGCTATGGTCATCACAGATCTCATAGAACCAGAATTTCCAGCATAATCATTCGATGCTCTGTTTCCAGTTGGGCCAACGTCAAGAGCAGATGTCAGGTCTAGTGTGCGATTTGGGTTGGATGCTTCCTGCAAAAAAATTAAAATGCAGTAACCAAAAGAACGTTGTGTAAAGGTAAATACCAAATTCCAAAATAATATATACTGCTTTGAAAATAACTAAGGCTAACCTTTGCAGAATCAAGAGGAATGATGCGAAATCCAGAAGGTAGAAGAGGGGCATCATCAGCAAAGGATGCATCAATTGGAGCAAATATAAGTTCTGCACAGGTTCCAACAGCATTCTCATCCATTCCACTGCACAGCTATCAAAACAAAACAAACGAACTATAAGAAAGTAAACACAAGCACATATACAATAGAAACCAAAATGACGGTGGTTGGCAAGATAGAAAACCTATCATTCAGTAGCCTCAAGAGTTCAAATAAGAATGAGCTAAAGCAAATTACTCGTTCTACTAAAAGATTTCAAAAGACCAAGGAATAGCAATACACTTTCATCATCAGAAATTGGGGGAATGGGCAGAGAGCACCCATATCTTCATTTGCTTTAAGATATAGGAAATGTGAATAACAATATACTGAGTTATATAGAGGGTGCAACTTATAAAAATGTCAGTACTAAAAGCAACAAGTCAACACACAACTTTGAATTTTGATTTGGGACATGCATGCAACTCAAACATTGCAAACTTAAAAAAATTAGTAGCAGAGCAATGGCAAGCTAATTTAGGCAGGAGTATTATACAATGATTGTATTCATAACAAATAATTCAAAATTGTACAAACAGAAAAATTGGAGAAGTGAAGTGTGAATTCAAGTGATACGAGTAGTAGTACATACTCAGGCAGCTTAAAAGTTCGTATAATTATTTCTGCATGTTAGCACCACATCAAGCAAGACATAATCCCCGACCCAGATAAGCATAGAGAAATCAATACAAGGGAAAAACTTACTTGCAAAAGAAACACTTCTCTGGGCATTATTGCATCTTCAGGAGAATGTGCAATTCCTTCCAACTTAATAACTTCAAGGAACTAGAACAGATAGGCTAGAGAAGTTAGAACTTGCACAATTTCTACATTCATAATACATACATTCAGTGTTCGTTACTAATTTATTACCTCCTCATGCTCGATGGTGTGGGCTAGAGGAAGAATAACTTGACCCCCATAGTTTCCAACACGAGATCCTGGTAAGCCACAAGGACCAACTTTAATGGCAGCGGCTGAATAAGCATCCATGCTGTTGTCTGCCCATTCTGATCTATGCTCCCGTAGGAACCTCAATAGTATGGCTGGAGGCACATTCTGGACAAATATTTATAAAATGTCAGAATTAAAATGTAGAAGTAGCAATGTCTCTACACGATTTTTTGTTAAGAATAACTGCAGGCCAAACGAATAAATAATCATTGATTACTAACTAATTACAATAGAAACAAGGCATGTAGAGCAGTTGCACATTAGAAAGGTCAGCCACAATCAAACAACTCTTTATGGGTCTCATATTCCCGTTGGATGGGAAATGTTTAATTACTGAGAGAATTGGTAGTCATTGTTATAGTCACTTGTATTCCATGATTCTTCTTCAATTAAACATGGGCTAACTGCCCATACAATTAACAATATGCTGCCAACTCAATAAAAAACTATGTTCAAAATAAAATAAGAGCCTTATCAATATCTTCTTTTTAAAATTTCTATTGCAATAAAAGACAAATTGGTTCACTAGATAAGTTATTTTCTAATTTAAGAAAATTTGATGAAATTTGACAGCATCCTTACCTGTAATAGCATTGATGCTTTGGCACACAAGACTGCATTGCTGATAGATGGAAATCCATTGGCAAAGGAAAGATTCAAACCCATTAATTTGTCAGGTGATGAATTCACTAGAACTGTAACATCATCAACACCATCATTGCCGATCATTGACCATCCCTCATCAGTGAACCCATTGATCGCCTCGTTGAAGCCACTGCCAGGAAATGGATGTGAGATTCTAAAATTAGAAGCAATGAAATTCAACAAAAATCAAAGCCACAGTTAAATATGTTAACCGGCTGAGTCTCTGGCCTAGTGCTCGAAGAGCTGCAGGTCGTCTTCCCCACCCACTGACATTAGACTGAGAAACTTCATGTGAAATCTGCCTTAGTTGACGTAGTGCCTTGTAGAAAAAACGAGAATTGTAAATAAGCGATAACCTTTAGTAAACAACTAAACCCCTTAATTCATGCTATTCTTAAAATAATAAATATTTTCCAATTTATAGAATTATAAATTATATTGAAATAAGACGGAAAATAACAAATTATTGAACTGTTGTGTGATTGTATCCTCATCAGCAATGAAATAAAAAACATACCACCATAGTTGTCTTCTGAGCCAACACTGTTGATGATTCATACAGTGGTCGCAGTACTTCAGGAACACTCCATGGCTAACACACAATCATGCAAAAGTTACTTTCGTCAAAATAAAGATTATTAATGACACTGATTGGAATTCATATACCTCCAAATCCATGTGATCAACAATGTGAATGATAGAACCTCCTCCCTCACATGGTCTTATTAGGTACCCACTAGGAAGCATCTCTGCTCGAACAAAATGCTGCACGGGAGGCATGGTTGGACCATTTTGTGTATTTTTAAGAGACCTCTCACATATCTGAAGCAGGGAAGCATTATAAGAATGATGTAGATGTCACTGGGGAATCAGAGAACTATTTAATATAAATGTAGGACTAGGCATTGCACAGATGAGATATTAATTATTAGCTAGAATATTTAATCAAACATGAACTTCGAGAGTTCAATAGAGTCACTTACCACTAGGCTCCCATCTTCTAAAACAGAAGTGTAGCGCAACAACCAGAAGTCACGGGCAGGTGCCAACGTGGTTGGTGCATATAGCTGATCATCAAACACGCAAAAAAGATTTAGTCTGTTTGTCACACCGTCATCATTCATTCATACGCATATAGTTACTTTACCTGCATATAAAGCAGCTCTATGGTTCCACCATTTGCTGTGGGCAGCACATTCAGAACATCCACAGCTCGGCAATCACGAAACCATGAAGGCCGATCTTTGAGGATTTCTGCAACCTGGAAAACATATAGTTGATCATCCCTCTATGAATACAAGCAAGAAATTAACGAGAAGACAATAAATTCGGATTACTGACCCTTGTGGGTTCTAAACCGACAAGGCCGCAGGCTCTTGCTGCCACACCAGTGCAACCATGAGAAATAGCAACGATTCCAATGGAATCCGGACCAGGCTGCACATATAACAAAGAATTATGGAAAAACAATATTTTAGAAATGTTGTTCAAGCTAGCATTTTCCAAAAGCAGAAGATAAACCCTTATCAGAAAAAAAAAATTGTCAGAATGTGACGTCTCTCAAATATGTTAATTTCGCCATTATTTAACCACTATGCTAATGCCTCATTTCAATGAAAAGATTCAAAAAATAAAACAACTACTTGATCAACCAATATTAAGAGTTATTATTAGATCACCTTCATTCCAGGCATTTGGACCCACTCAACAGCAGTCCCAGTAGCCTTCGAAAGAAACTCTGCTAAAGTCTCTTCTGCAATGGACATAAGCCTGGGAAAAATGACAAATCATTCCATAAGTCCACAAGCCAACTTTTTACAGACAACAATGACAGAAAGGGACCCAAGCCCATTAATCATTATCCCACTAACCCTGCAGGACTTGCATCCCTAGGGGGATGCTGGGTTGTTAAACTGCGTTGACCACTAGTCACCGCCGATTCACAGCTCGTATCTTTGGTTGGAAGCGCAGTCTGCAGAGAGAACACCATTTCAACTCAATTATATTGCACGCAAGAATAACTAAAGGGCATAAGCAGAACAATTTACCCCAAGACTAAGTTGCTAAAAACACTACAAAGATAAATGAATAATTTTTTTTAAAAAAAAGGACGCTGTTGAGAGAAGTGATACATTCTGAGTGTGTTGGCGAAAGTAGCCATTTTCGTAAACCAACTGAGACACCTGCTTCTGCAACCTATCATTCTCCTCCATGAGAAGCTTGTTCATGGCTGTGAGCTTCCTATTTACAGCTTGCAACCGCGAGGCCTCTTTTCTCTGCTTCTCTCTACACCTGAAATCCACAACAAACACAACGCATTGAAGAGAACACCGAATAATAAGAGTACCGAGCTGAGAACCAAAAGAACCAAGTAGGCAAGTGCACCTTCTGTTCTGAAACCAAACTTTGATTTGCTTAGGCTCAATGTTGGAGAGAATAGGGCACTCACGAATGAGCTGCTGGCGGCGAATGGAACTGGGTTTTGGGCAGTCATGATAAAGCCTCTCGAGGGCTTCAACCTGCTCAGGCGTGTAACGGACATATTTCCCGTTATCCAATCCTGGTTTACCATCCTTGCAGGACATTGCCATACCTACACAACTCTACCACCCACACCCACAACCAAACTCAACAACAATTTCGATTGCTCTAAACAGAGCTATCTACCTTACTTCCCTCACTAACACACCCACAAAACATCAAATCCTTCAAGATCAGACCCTCAGACACCAACCTCATGCTACGAACAACAACGATCTGATTCCCACCAACACAGCTCCTCCACATAAAACTACAAAAAACGAGCAGAAATTTATTTTTCAACCGATTCGATTCTCAAACCAGAGCATCCACCGAAGCTTGTTGCGCTGTCTCAAGCAGCCTCAGAACGAGCCAAAACGACGCCGCTTCACCGATCTTCATCCTTGGAAGCCCAACACACAACCTTTCTGCATATACAATCCAATCGAACCGAATTCAAGCTGATCTCTGGACCGTAGCTAGAAAGCTACCAAACAACCGCCATTGAGAGAGGCAAAAAGGACACAGAAAGCATGATTTCTTCACTTCCCTTACTTTCTTGAGGTGATTCTGAAGCACTGTGAAATTGCGGTGTGAACTGAGATGAACACTATTTATTTTTCTTGTGTGTTTTTGTTGGGAGATTAAAGAGCAGAAACCCTAGGATGTGCTAGGTGAAATAGCAGGCTTTTGCTTTTTGGGAGATGTTGTTGTTGCTTCCTCAATTCATGTGTTTCACAGATTTGCTCCGCTGTGATTCTTTTCATTGGTTCTTTCACTTTCGGTTCAAAATGTAATGGAGCACCCTCCTTTTTCTTATTTCTATATTAATTAATTCATTAATTAATCATTTTCAAAACTGCACTGAACTGCGTATCAATTTACCAAATTCTCCTTTTTTTTCCAGCGCCTCCTCTGACACCTCCGCTTTCGAACGCAGGCCCCGCCGCTCGCATATCATTGTCTGCACAACCTCATAATTACCCCCACCCATTTTTCTAAACAATTTTCTATTTTTTTACATTTTTTTTTATTTCGTACATGTAAATAAAATCGTAGAATGCGAAAAAATTAATAAATAATTAGACTTAAAACATCGTTAAACTGATGAAAAGAAGATTCTACCTTTGATTTGCTCTTCATGTGATTGGTTTGGGAGTAGATATGGACAAATAAAGAAAACCAGTTGAACAGAGAACCATAGATCTGTTACTGAAACTGATTAGAGGCCCCACGGGCATAATCGTAAAATGCTTTTTTTCCTCTTAAATATTGTGTATGTGAAGGATAAGTTTGTTGGATATATGTATCAGACACTGATATATGTATTCTATATTTTATATTTTAAAGAATACATATTTTTTATCTTATATTTTAAAAATTATACATGTTTCGACTTCTAGTCTGTTGGACAGAGTATTATTAGGGTTAATCACCACATGCGAGTTATTGTCAGTTTTGGAGGTTGGTGTTTCGTCACGGTTTTGTTCTTAAAAGGCGCCTCAAAAGGTGAAGGGAGTATATAAACTGTCATTGACCTCGATTCCTGAGCGATATGGGACTATATTGGCATACGAGAACAAGCCCCCAGTCAAGGTCTAAGGGGGGAGTGGATCCCCGTACTTGAGGGGCGAAGGAGCCTATTCGGCCCCACGGTGGACGTCAATGTTTCGACCTCAAGTCTGTTAGACAGCATAGCTAGGGTCAATCACCGCATCTGAGATATTGTCCGCTTTGGAGGTCAGTGCTCCGTCACAGTTTTGTCCTTAAAAAACATCTCGAAGAATAAAGAAAGGAAAAAGTATATAAACTATCCTTAACCTCGATTCCTGAACGATATGAGACTATATTGACATACGGAACGGTATTGACACACTGAAGGGTACGAAAGTATGTGATGTGTGAATGTTAAAGCCATGATTTTCCATTAAAAAAAGAGAGTAATTCATTGAAAGTGATTTAGATGGGAAAGAAAAAGTGAGAATTATTTGTAACTTTGAATTTAATTTTAATTTTGTGGGGACAATAGTGTGAAAGAGAAATATGGTGTGTAATGAGTGGTGATAATGGCAAATGGGTAAAAAAGAGGAAACAGAGGGGTTTTTCGAAAGGGTAAAATGGGAATTGTGAGTCTTAAAATACACAAAAGCATGGGAGGAGGAAGTTTGCGTAGAAGTGGAGTGGGTCACACAGGACACCATCATGACCTTTTTGCATGCGTCTTCATTTTAATATTAATATTCTTATTTTTAAATAAATAAAAAATTATTATTTATTATTATTACTTTTTTAATTAGATGGTGGCAGCGTCATGTATTGGTATTCGTAGCGTATAGATAGAAGGTGTGCGAGTGCAGTGGTTGAAATGATTGGTGACTGTGACTGATACGACATGTGACATTGGAGGGAATGGTAAGTGTGTAAGAATACCAACAAAATATACTATTTTTGTATTATACTTTTCATCATTTTTATCTTTTAGTTTTACTTTTATTTTTGGAAGGTATCATTTCATTTCTAAATTAATCTCTTGATGTTATTCATTGTGTTTTTGGAGAAATTTATATTTTACTAGATTAAGTATCATCTCATTTTTTCCATCTAGTTTTCACATAAATGTCATGATGAAAGATAGAAGAGAAAGATTTTCTCAATGTTCAAAATAATATCATTCTTTTTATTTTTTATTTTCCTCCACTTCTTCTAATTAATTCTATTTGTTGTTTCATAATGGGGGTTAGAGATTTTTAGCACATACATTCAAGATAACAAAAATATATCATTTAACAACATTTTACTAAAGTAATTCATTTTTAATAAATATTTTTTTTTTAAATATTACTATGATAACTGCATAATAAAAAAATACTAGTTTGAATTATGATCTTATATAATATAATTTTAAAATTACTATCCAGTTGTAATATTTATGGACATATGCACAGGTACTCTTTCCTTTTATTGGGTAAGAGAGTGATTGACTTAAAATAAATTCAAAAAATAATGTTTCGTTCAAAATAAAAACTAAATACTTAATTTTGAAAGACTTAAGGGTCTTGCCCACTGACTTTTTTTTCCTATTTATATATATAACAACTAATTTAGATAATGAATTAATTTATCTGAATAATTTTATTTAACTATTATTTGTATTTTCTAAAAAAATCCATTTTTGTTTTTTTTTATAGATGATTATACTTTCTTTTTTTTCGGGTAAAATATCTTAGTGTTATTTATCTTTTTGTTTTCTTTTGAAATAAAGAATTCGTCTACCTGTTATTTATCTTTATTCCTATTTTTTTTCTTTTGTAGTGTTGTTATTATTATTTGAAGAGTTACTAGGAGTTGTAATAAATTTATTTATTGTATAATTATTTTAATACATTTATTAACCGTTTTTAATAGTAATTTAAAGAGCATTTTTATATCATAATTAATAATGGTTTTTTTAAAAGAAATATGGTGTATATGATACCAAATTTTGTCATAGATGGATGTCCATGTAATATTGAGTACTTACAAAACATATTTATCGTGTCATAGATAAGTTTTGTTTATAATTTCAATATACATATACTAAACTAAAAAGATGAAATTTAATGTATAAACTCTTATTTTTAATATATTATTCCTGTTACATCTTTAGTATATATTTATCGTTCTATAAAGATAGAATCTAATATATGAACTACTATTTTTAATATATTATTCTATTACAATCAAAATAAAGATGTCATATAAATTATATAAAAGATAACATGTCGAAGTTATATGAGTTCATTTAAACTTAACCCAGTAAAATTACCACAGCATACCAATTTAAATATAGAGAAATAAATAATATATATATATAATGTTTTAAATATTATTATTCACTAATTTATTATAACATTTATATATATAAAATCAGATATGACAAATTAACTGATTTGTAATAAATTTATTTTAATTAGCAATAGAGATAAAATGAATATTTGTTAAATATAAGATCAATACTAACTTATTTATAATAAGATTTATTTTCACTAATAACAGAGATAAAATTAATATTGTCTGGTTTATAATATGATTTACTTCAGTTAATAATATACTTTAGAATTAATATTTTTATTATTCATGTATTCACTTAAATAAAATCAATATAAGATTGGGACAATTAATTGAATAATTAATCATAATTTTAACTTTTTTTTTATTATCGAGAGAACAAGACACGTGAAGTGTATATATAAGGAATTCACGTTACATTCAACCAAAAATTCTAAGAAAATAAAATTGTGAAATGTGTGACTTAGACTCAATTGATTTGTACTTTTTTTTTTATGTTTTAACATGATGTTTAATTTTAACATTATTTTTTATAATTTTTGGGATTAAACAATACCAATTTAACTTTTATTAAATAATTAAATATTAGGTACCTCTAATTTAAAAATATAATTATGAACATGTATGATCATATTAAAAAAATATTTATTGAATTGATGAATACAGAATAATTAAGTCGATAACTAATAAGTAAAAAACACGTCTCTTATTTTTTTTATAGTTCAAATATGTATAATTACTTCATTCTGTGTGAAATTAAATGTTTTAAGAGTTTGATATTTGTAACTTTAAGTAAAATAACAGTGGAATTATCATTTGAATATCTAAATGTTTCCTTATTTACTTTTACCCTGTAATTTTTTTTACTCTTTTATTTTGAGTTTTATTTTTCACCGAAAGCTTGTAGGAGTACTGTTAAGAATTATTTACGCATAAGTATATTGAAGAATCACGTGTTTATGTTTTAGCTTAAGATAAAGTTATCATATCTTAAGTTAATGATCACATTTAATAACACATATTCAATAACACATGTAAGTACACAAATTTCATTCTCAATGTTTTATGTAATATAATCAAAATATAGAAACGAAAATAAATATCAACAAAGGAATATCATATCAAGAAAATATAAAATAACAAATTTTCTAAAATCTAAAATTCTAATACATATTGGACATATAATAAACTGAGGTCATAATTTGAAAATAAAAATAAACACTATTTTATTTAAAATCCTTTATGAAAAAGCATAAACATTTTATTTTATCACGTTATAATTAAGGATGTATCGACTAGCTTGAAATTCAACACTTACTCAAGGAGGACTAAAACCATTACATCAAAATAGAGAATTAACGAGACTAAAAAAATAAAAAGTATTAAGTGGTATATTCTTAATCATAAATTAAATTCTTATCCATGTCCAATAACAAAAGGCCCACAATAATTATATAAATAAACACACATTTCAAGAATTAAGCGTCAGGATGTCTTTTACAAGTAACTCGTCCAAGTCTAGAGATCACGTAGAGGAGTAGAGAGGTGAAAAGTGCAAAAAGAGAGTATTCTATAGGAAAGAAGAAAAAAATAATCAACCTAAAAAGAAGGTAATGGTTATTTTTGATTTCAACAAATGATACATGTTATTCTTTGTTTTTATATTTTATTATATTTTAGTGTTTTTGTATAAAGAATGCAATTGCTACTATTTCTTTTAAATTTCAAATTATTATTTTGGTGTTTTTGCTTAAAGAACGCAATTGCTACTATTTATTTTAAATTTCAAATTGAGAGATATATTTGTAGAAGGAAGGAAGAAAGAAAGAAAGAAAGAAAGAAAGAAAGAAAAAGAAAAGAAAGAAAGAAATAAATAACACACGTTTTTCACATGTCAAATAAAATAACATTTTTTAAAATTTTTTATTTAGGTCCAATAACAAAAGGTTTGCGATAATTATATAAATAAACACAAAGTTCAAGAATTAAGCGTCAGATTGTATTTTGCAGGTACCCACCCGACCCGAGTCTAGAGATCACATAGGCGAGGAGTAGAGAGATTGAAAGTGCAGAAGGAGAGTATTTGAGATAAAAGAAAAAAAAACACCATCAACGTCAAAAGAAGGTAATCGTTCTTTTGGTTTCAACAAATGATAGATGTTATTATTGGTTCTTTATATTTTATTGTATTCTAGTGTTTTTTGCATAAAGAATGCAATTGCTATTATTTCTTTTAATTTTGAAATTGATATTTTGATGTTTTTAAATAAAGAATGCAATTGCTACTATTTATTTTAAATTTCAAATTGAGAGTTACATCTTTAGAAGGAAGGAAGAAAGAAGAAAGAAATAAAGAACGAAGGAAAGAAAAAAAGAACACATGTTTTTCACATATAAAATAAAATAACATTTATTTTAAATTACTTTCTTGATTTCATTTTAAGCAACTCTATTCATCTGTAAACCTATTATTCTTTTATATCTACCATCAAGTCGATATGTGAATATCATCACACACTCTCTGATTCAAAAACTACCAATGAAAGCAGAGGAAAAGTTTGAAGAAGAAGAGAGACTGAAACTAGAAAAAAAAAATATTGATTAATCAATTCATTATTTTTCTTTTACATATTATTTTTATTTTTAAATATTGACTTATCCAAAAATATTTTTGTATGTATGTTAAATTTTTATCATATTAAGTAAAAAAAGAAAATGGGAATACACATATCCTATTGCGCACATTTTTAGGCATAAAATTGTTTAATAGGATTTTTTGAATTGATTCATTGATTTCAATATGGATAAAAAAGTAATAACTGATCCTCCAATTTTTTTTTTTGTGATTTTTAAACTCACAATTGTTTTTGTTTTGGACACAAAATATGAAGGGTTGAAGTTAAAAAAAAGTGTTGCAATAAATCCTATAAGGCAGTTTTTTCAAAATTCAAAGGCCTAGTCACAATGAAAAATACAAGGAAATAAAGAAGAGAAAGGAGAAATTAGGGTTTTGAAATGAAAAATTTAAAACGACTAACAGCACTATTACAAAATACATAGAATTGCCCCCTTCGACGGAGCGCTCCCTCTTTTGAGCTTCAGCGTTTTGGTTTGGGAGGGAAAATACCAAAACCTCAAAAATCGAGTCTCAAGCAACTCAACATTTGTGATCACATTTGATTGCATTCAAACCCATTTACATCCACCAGGTACTCTCTCTTTCTCTCTCTTCTGCACAGTCTATAGCGTTTGAATTTCAACCCCAAGGTCAAGGGGGATTGGTTTATGCGAATGGGAAAACCAGTCTTGTAAGAAACTATTTGTTTGTTTTTGGTGTAGTTTCATGTGTTATTGCTGTATTGATACTTTCGTTCTCGATTTTTTTTGGCCGAGGCATTTTTAATATATTTCTTTGGAAATTTCGGTGGTTCTCTTATTTGTTACTGGTTGTAGAATAAATTGATTGAGTCTCGTACTCCGAGAACTTCATTTGCGGATTGCCTGTTTATTTACGTCTTCGTCATGTTTTTCAAACTTGTTTTTTTTTTTAATGAATTTACAGTAAAATTTGCTGTCTGCCTAGTTATTTTCTTGGATCCAGCTTCTAAAAATTCATGAGAAAATTAATGGTTAATATTATGTCTGTATGCATATAAATCATGGATGTTTTTGAATATCGATAACTATTATTCTTATCAATGATTGAGAATATTTACAGTATTTTTCCTCAGTTTAGGGGAGTCAAATCCTATTATTTACTCTCTTTTTCCTTGGTTTAATTTTCTGTGGTAAAAGAAAAATAAAATTGAATTAGTATATAAATTTCTCAGGTTCTGACATGTGCCAGCAATACTCAGCACAAGGAAGTACTTTGTATGTAGTGAATTTAGCTCCTTGTTAAATGTGCTCATTCCTCATACTGGGGAACCCGATTCATAGTCTTAGCTCAGCTCTTTCAGTCAATTTGGTTTTAATGCATCTGTTCTGTTGGCTTGTTCTCAGGTATTAATTCCGTTGTTAAATATATAGACCATGAGCACTACCGTGCAAAGAACACCAAGATCCGGTAGGCAGTCTTTATTTTTCCAGGATTTAGCTTCACCTGTTTCTACTCGTAGAGGAAAAACTTCAAGTCCCGGTCAGGCAGCTGCAGTATCTGCACTATGGCGTGAGAACTTTGGTAGTTCGGACCTTCCTCCACCACCTGTTTTCACCTTGGAGGACAGATCAGACTTTTCTCCTGAATCAGGCATACTGGATTATCAAGTATCCCCTGAGATTAAGTCAGACATTAGAACTCCCGTCCAAACTTATAATAGGGAATTTTCAACTCCTGGGAAAAGCAAATCTGAGGCTAGCACATCTTATGCTTTGAGAGGGGTACAACAAAACCAACAGGCCTCACCGGGTTTGAGTTGGTGGTCACCTGCAACTGCAAAGAGTGGTGGGGAACAAGATGAGAAGGGAAGAAGTTCACCAGTTGAGGGTGTGGTTCAGCCTGGTGCTTTGATCACCCTTCCTCCACCGCTGGAAGTGGCAAGGCCTGAGGTTCAAAGGAATTCTTTGCCAACTGGGAATCTCAATGAGGAAGAATGGGTAACTGTATATGGGTATGTCTTAACTCTGCTTTAGCATCTGTGTTTGTCTATTTGCGGATGAATACATGCATTCCACTGCAAATCTAAGTATAAATAATTGTCCTTTGAATTCTACACAATTTACTTCTATCTTACATAAAATAGCATGAATAATATCAGCATAGATTTTTACTTCTGTACTCCTAAAAGATCAAGAAAACTTACTCCAAGCGCTTGATAGCATACCCCTGCTCCTAAAGCACAGAAAGGTCTTATTCCAATTGCCAAAACTGCTGGGCAATGCATGTGGTAAGAAAAAACGTACAACTATTTCTGAGTAAGAATAACAACTCATCCTCCATCATTGTGCATTCTAGTAGTTGATAAAATGTTGGTGTACTGTGAAAGTTTGTAATATTTCATTACTATTAGTTTGTATGATGTACTGCTATTCTAACTTCCTACGAAGAATTTTAGTAGAGGCTTTTTATTCTCGTTGTTTTCAGAGTTGTTAGTGATAAAATGAAAAATCATGTGATTGCTAAGGGAGTTACTAGAAAATATTGGTGGTATAATTTATCTCAAATTCTCAGTGAGGATTACAAGTCTATGAAGTTTTATTTTTTGGATATCCTGTAGAGAACTATTCCTAATTCTAGGAAGGGCTGCAAATGGATTGTCAGGCATATAGGAGTAATGGCCTTAAGGCTCCAGATAACCATGTGGAAAGTATGGTAGTTGGCTGAAAGGAAAATGGAAATTATGGTAGTTGGCTGAAAGGAAAATTCAACTACCGGAATACCAATGTGGTGGGGGAGGATAATGGAAGAAGTGAATTTTGTCGAAGAAGATTATTACAATGAGAAAAAGGGGGAGAGAAGGAGGGTAGATAAAAAGGCTATTAGAGTAAAATTGCAACAACCTTGTGATTTTGGCTAACTAAATGCATAAAATATAAAAGCATGAATCATAATGCAGTTGCGTATGACAGAAACTAAAGAATAAGAGCATATCATGCAAGTACAAGTGCTTCATAGAACACTCTACTAACTTTCCATTATATAGAAATGTATTTGGGATATAGCTTGCTGCTCAAGGTGTGGAATTTGGCTTCTAAAATTAGGAATTGTCAGTGTCTGTTGAAACTATGTAACATATTTCCATTTAGTGCATTCCCTCACCTCAAACACTAAAACATTCACCAATGTTAGAATAACTATTGAGACATAGCCTTAGCAAGCTCCATTCTTAGCCAAAAATTCCACCAGTCCTTGATTCACCTTGTTGCAACTCCTTATAAAATGATGGTTGAAGTAGTATTATTTTATCGAGGACAACCAAGGTGCGCAGTATTTTCTAGAAACACTAAATAAGGCACCATTGCCAAAGGCGTTCCATCAGTCTCATTCACCAAATGCTCCTAATGGTAGAGTTGAAATACATTCTGTCAAGAACAAGAAGACTGAGGATCTCCAGTTAAGTGCAACATCTAAGATTACCCCGCTCCTTCAGGTTTGCATTCATCGAAACTATGTAACCAATCTTAGATGCTGCATTCAACTGGAGGTCCTCAGTCTCCTTGTTCTTGACAAGATGTATTTCAACTCCACCATTAGGAGCATTTGGTGAATGAGACTAATGGAACGCCTTTGGCAATGGTGCCTTATTTAGTGTTTCTAGAAAATACTGCGCACCTTGGTTGTCCTCGATAAAATAATACTACTTCAACCATCATTTTATAAGGAGTTGCAACAGGGTGAATCAAGGACTGGTGGAATTTTTGGCTAAGAATGGAGCTTGCTAAGGCTATGTCTCAATAGTTATTCTAACACTGGTGAATGTTTTAGTGTTTGAGGGAATGCACTAAATGGAAGTTGGAAGCATGTTTCTTAGACGATCACTCGTGCTGTCTTTTAACAGGAACTTATTGCTTTAGTGAAGATGTATTCTTTTACCTCCTTGGGAACCAGATTTATTTCAGGTTAACATACTTGATCATTATATAGAAATGCATCTGGGACATAGCTTGCTGCTCAAGGTGTGTCCTTTGGCTTCTAAAATTAGGAATTGTCAGTGTCTGCTGAAACTGTGTAACATATTTCCATTGACATATTTTGTAAACAAATTTTAATTTTGGTATCAGAGTCTATCTTAGCAATTGTTTGTCAGGCCACCCACTATCGGTTTGATTGGTTGATCAAGAACTAGAAGTAGTTTGTGCTATTAGACAAATCAGTATAAAAATACCGAGTAATCCTTCTTCCTTTAACCTCTTGCGTTGCATGTTATTTAGACTGTGCTAACTAAAGAAGGCAAGGCTTTGCAAATCAAATTTATGAATATCTTTGTTGGTTCGCCTGACCAAATACTTAATTGTTTGACTATGAAGTATCAGATGATACTTGCAAAAACTGAAATAAATTTTTGAAACACAATTCAACCATCCCTTGATTTTTTTTCACAAAGGGCAATTGGGGACTTTTAGGGCTCAAAAATACCAAGAGTTAAGAGTGGTTGTGGCGATTCCATAGAAGTACATGAACTGTGTTGTAATGTGGAGAGAGGTGTGGAATAACTCATAAGAATTTAAAAGTGACCTTGTTGGTGAGGCATTGAGTGTTTTCTATAATATATGTAGTTTTCATTTACTTGAAAGTTTTGGGGAGATGGGATACACATCACATATATTTCACTTGTCTGTATTCATTCTCAGACCTAAAACATATTCACTCTTTTTTGGCAGTACTAGACCTTGATGCTTTTTTTTATACATCCCTTTTTCTCCAGTTCTAGGATCTTCATTTCTTATGTATTTCAATTTTTAGATTGTTTTAATCTTTAAGTCTGAATGATAAGTAAAAAGGATAACATTTGGATTCCTATGGTCTTTCAAGATTTGACAAGATTATGATTTCAGTGAAATGTTAATGATTTATTTAATTAAGATTTGGGTGATCATTTTTGTAGAGTTAGTTTTTGAGAGACATTGTAGGGTTTTTTTGTCTCTGTATTTTGTTATAGTTAATTTTTTGTTTTCTACATTTATCCTTGTGTAATATATTATTGTCATGAAAGTATGAAATAAATTATTATATTTTTGAAGTTGTATGACATTGCTGTTTGCTACAAAACAAATGGACCTTACAGAGTTTAACTTTGTATTTGTATATACCAATATGCGTTTTTTTAACAATGCTCTTTGTGTGCAGGTTTTCACCAGGTGATACTAATATGGTCTTAAGGGAGTTTGAAAAATGTGGTGCAATTTTGAAACATGTTCCTGGTCCTAGAGATGCAAATTGGATGCACATTTTGTATCAGGTTTGCAATCTTTTCCTTGCTTGAATGGAATAATTATTTTCTTTATAAATCATTAGTTATATTTTAATCCCAGACTATATCCGTGGCACTTGTCGTTGTCATTTTGTTGATATATTAAGAAGTGATTCCATTTTTTAAACCTTGCTATACTCTCTTTCAAAGTGATTTTCTATGGTTTGTCAACCAACTTTGTTTATTGCTGATACAGAATCGATCTGATGCACATAAAGCTCTTAGCAAGAATGGAATGCAAATTAATGGAGTACTAATTGTTGGTGTGAAACTGTTAGATCCCATGCAACGTCAAGCTTTAAATGAAAGGCTTGACAATCAGGGATTTATGCCCTTACCTCTACCCTCAGCTAGAAACTCAGGAGTGAACACATTGAAAGCACCTGTTCGACCTTACTATCCGCAGAATGGCAACTCTGCACGCCAGACTGGAGGAACCATTGCTTCCCCAACAAAATCACTGGTGTCCAAAATCATGGACTTAATGTTTGGGGTTTAAATGAGCTGTTCGGCTGAATCAAACTAAATATTATTCTGTTTTGTTGTAAGCAATGATTTTACTTTCTTCATGCACCTTGAAGAAGTTCGGCATGTGTTCATCGGATTGAGTTGGAATATTTACTCTTTGGATCCCAATTGTTAGAATTTGTGGCATTTTAGCTTATCATTTTTATGGATAACTTCACTACGGATTATTACTCCTGTGTTTGAGAAACGAGACCACAATATATAACTTAATGTCGATGTAAATCTGATGATTGCTCGTGCACTTCAGATTTTGGAATAGAGCATGATGGTGTTTAATTTATGTAGCTCGATCTGACGCAGTGGGAGGAAGGCTTTGGTTATTGTAGTCTAGGAACCTATGCTTTCCATGTGTGATGATTTTGTAAACTATTTTTACAAGTTTTTGGTGTGGTATGGTTTGATTTCAGGTACTGGAGTTTCAAGGATGCACGTATATTTGTTGATAAATCGAAGTGTTATCTCATTTCAAGAACTGGGTTTCAGAGAAGGTGAAATCTTGAATTTAGTTTTAATCTCGGACATACAAATGTTTAATACGATTGCATACACTATGCGTACAAGCTACCAATAACAAAAGTATGAATTTGAGCTTCTGAACGAAATCAGGGTAAGAAATCACGTTACAATTCATTTTTAAAAGATTATGATTACTAACAACACGATTATGCATAAACTTCCTAAAAAAATTAGAAAAAAATAAACCATTTAACTTTTTTTACCTAAACTATTGTTGAATTTAGTTAATTTCTCATCTATAATTTGATACGGATTTTTAAAACAAGAATATCTTCCCCGAATCCTTTTAAAGATTGTCTACATACAGTATAATCAATATGTAATCTATTGATATTATATTAAAATAGAATATTATATATGGAATTTTAAGCCAAATATAATTATATTATTCTTATTTAAAGATGTTTCTCATAATTCAAAAGAGTTTATTTCTTATTCTTATAATCATTATAATATATGTTATAATGTATGTTAGTGTTCGATGTATCAAACACGACGGCGTATGTCTAAATCTCGTATGTTACCATTATTTTTTTAATATTCTTAAACTGAATATATTAGCCCAATTTATTTTAAAAGAAATGTCTAAAATATATAAATATATTAATTATATATATATATGTATATATATATATTAATTTATTATTATTAGTTACAGAAGAAGGAAGCACTTATCCGCAAAAGATGCAGGTTGACGATGAAGTGAGAATGTAACACTCAACATTGTTCGCATGGCTTCACATTGCTTCCTTCGTTATCCTTCATCTTCATTTTCCCTAAACCCCAAATTCAGAAACATTCCAAAGCCACCTTATTACCCTTCCATTTCCTCGCGAATTCGAACCCCAAAATCCGATAATGACGAAAACAATGACGACAACAACAAAACCCCAAACCACAACCGCTTCGACATCCTCAAACTCTCCGTAACCCTCACCGTCATATCTGCCACCCTCCCCCAAGCCGCCGCCGCCGCCGCGGCGGTCACCAAGGGCAAGAAACGGTCATCCAGGAAACAGTCCGGCAAAAAACCAGAAGCTCTCTCGCCGGAGGAGCTTAAAACATGGTCTCGAGGGCTTCCCGTGGTCTCCGATCGCCTTCCCTACAGCGAAATCATCGAACTCAAGAGGGATGGGAAGCTGAAGCACATAATCAAACCCACTTCTGCGAAATTGAGGCAACGCAGCGAAGCGGTTCTGGTTGTTTTGGACGATTCGAGAGTGTTGAGGACAGTGTTGCCTTCGGTTGAGAGTCACAGCTCGTTTTGGGATTCATGGGATGCGTTGAAGATTGATTCAGTGTGTGTGAACGCATACACACCGCCCATTAAGAGTCCAGAGTGGCCTACTCCTCTGTTGTCACGCATTTACGTGCCCCCTTTTGTGCTGAAATTCCTTCTTGCTGAAGATAGCGAAACAAAGCCCAAGAAGGAGTCGAAGAAGGCTGCGGAGTATAGACAAATGAGATTGCAGTTGAAGAAGGAGAAGGATGATGACCTGAGGAGGATGAGGCAAGAGATGGAGACCGAGGAGAGGAATATTAAGGCTCAGAAGAAGGAGGAGGAGAAGAGGAAGAGGAGGGCCATCAGAAAGAGGAAGTACCGGGAATCGATTCGCCAGGCGAGTGAGCGGAATGAGAGAATGGCCTATTTTTGGTCTGATTTGGCTAACAATAGCAATGTGGCTAATGCACTTGGGGTGCTGTTCTTCTACATTTTTTACCGGACTGTGGTGCTTAGTTACAGGAAGCATAAGAAGGACTATGAGGACAGGCTCAAGATCGAGCAGGCCGAGGCCGAGGAGAGGAAGAAGCTGAGGGAGTTGGAGAGGGAGATGGAGGGGATTGAGGGTGATGATGAGGAGATTGAGCAGGGGAAAGGGGAGGATAATGATTATTTGAAAATGGCAAAGCAGTTTATGAGATCAGGAGCGCGTGTGAGGAGAGCACAGAACAGAAGGCTTCCTCAGTATCTAGAGAGAGGTGTGGATGTCAAGTTTAGTGATGTTGCAGGGCTGGGTAAAATTCGGCTTGAACTTGAGGAGATTGTCAAGTTCTTTACTCATGGAGAGATGTACCGAAGGAGGGGAGTGAAAATACCAGGTCTCATTTTGCTCAACTATGATAAGCTTTTAACAGAATAATTTGAACGAACAAACTTAGCCTTCAAGAAAACTTAATTCAAGAAATTTTATAGGACAGTTTTCGGGGACTAGCTCTGGCATTTTTACAGTGTTGCACTTAGATAAGTATTTGATTATCTTTTGTATTCACATAGTATTTGTATCAGTTATCTAATAGAAAAATAAGGAAAGGAAGAAACATTTGATTTCACAGGGCTTTACTCTCGATCTGTTGAAAGTTGAAATGTTAATTGGTGACTTCACCAGGTGGCATACTTCTTTGTGGCCCCCCTGGAGTGGGAAAGACATTGCTGGCCAAGGCAGTAGCTGGTGAGGCGGGGGTTAATTTCTTCTCTATTTCTGCTTCACAGTTCGTGGAAATATATGTTGGTGTTGGGGCTTCTCGTGTCCGTGCACTTTACCAAGAAGCCAGGGATAATGTACGTGATATTTTTTTAGATTTTCCGCTGTGTTCTGACAATTTTGGTTACTTTAAGTCAAATTATAAGTTGGATACTGCAACTAGCTTCCACCAATAAATTTATTTTGTCCATTAGCATGTAAACTTGACACATCCCATTGTTCCTCATTTTATTTGTTTCGAGCTGATTGGAGACCTTTCTTTTTTATTATACTGCATTTTCTTGTCATGTCTTGAAATTTACCTATTTTTCCAGCTTCGGTCATCAGCCTCCATATTTGTATATTAATTTTCAGGCCCCATCTGTTGTTTTCATTGATGAACTGGATGCTGTTGGAAGGGAGCGTGGCTTGATTAAAGGTTCTGGTGGACAGGAACGTGATGCTACTCTTAATCAGGTTAAGCTGGCAGTGCTGAATTTTCAAACTGCATTTCTTAAGTAAAAATTTGTGTTTATATTGGTTGATGTTTCCTATTGACTGAATGCTCCAGCTCCTGGTGTGCTTAGATGGGTTTGAAGGAAGGGGAGAGGTGATCACCATTGCATCCACAAACCGACCAGACATTCTTGATCCTGCACTTGTGAGACCTGGCAGGTTTGATCGGAAAATATATATCCCCAAGCCCGGCCTAATTGGTCGCATAGAAATTCTAAAGGTAGCAGCTCCTCTACATATTTATTGCATTAATAGTTGTTGATTTGTGATTAATGGCACATTATGTAGTTTGCCTATTAAATTTTCCACCTGGTGTCATAGGTCCATGCTCGTAAAAAGCCAATGGCTGAAGATGTGGATTACATGGCTGTTGCTAGTATGACTGATGGAATGGTTGGTGCAGAGTTAGCCAACATAATTGAGGTTGCTGCCATCAATATGATGCGTGACTCGAGGACCGAGGTAATGGCTTCCATATACAATATTGCCAGATAGTTACTGTTCTGGAATTTCCTTTTGGGAAATTGATAGTCATTGTGCTTCGTGAATGGCATGCCACGTTCAATGTCTTTAATACTTTCCAAAATCAAGCAAAATAAAAGTGTTTCTCTGACTGTAAGGGCAAGCTTCATTGAATAATATATTTATTTACTTTGTAACTCTTAAAGGATGCTAGTTTCTGTGTTTCCTGAACAAGATGTTTCTTAATGTGGCACAAGAAAACTTTCATACGTGTACATAAAGGGGATAGCGCTCAAAAGAGGAAGTAATAAGAAAAGGATCTACCAGTTGCTGTAACGTTGTAGCTGGCAGCTTTTCATTTCTTCCTTTCACTATTGCAGATTACTACTGATGACTTGTTGCAAGCTGCACAAATGGAGGAAAGAGGAATGCTAGATAGAAAGGAAAGAAGCACTGAGACATGGAAACAAGTAGCTATAAACGAAGCTGCAATGGCTGTTGTGGCTGTGAACTTTCCCGACCTTAAAAATATAGAGTTTGTAAGGGCCTAACACTATCAATTTTATTTTTGGTAGGCCATATTCTGTCATGTTTGAAACTATGAATTCTGTTAAAATTGAATTAATTGTAAAATGCCATAAATTTTTTTCTTGAACAACTCTTGGAAGTATTTTCATTTGCAAAGTTATCTGCGTGCAATCTTTCCTGCTGATTATTTCTGAGCATATTACATGCCAAATATTAGTAAAAGCCAATTTTATTAGAAAAAATAAGACTTAGCTTGAAGTCAATTTGAGGGAAACTAAGTTGATGGAAAAAGGAACCAAACAAGATTCTGCTTGTCCTACATCACAAAAATAGTTGTTTTTTCCGTTCCTTTTACTATGACATGCTGTTTGTGTTTGAATCATATAATGTGGTACTCATGGATAGTATTTGAAGCTGACAATACAGTGGCGCAAATGCAATGCTAAAAAGAACATTTAGCTAAAACATAAACTAACTGTTATATTGAATTGAAATTTGCTGCATCTTAGAACAATAGCTTGCAAAATTCAAGCTTGTTCTTTGTTTATCTGGTTATCTTTATGCATCCGCAATGTTCTAGAGTAGACACTATAGTTTAAGCAATTCAGGAAGTTGACCTTCTGAGTTTGGTATTTTGTTCTATATCTTTTTGAAATTTAATTGTTATTGGGTTTAATAATGTCATAAAAAGAAATTCTATTTATACTCTGTTCTATGAATATCTGTGATATGAATGTTCCTGACAAGAAATGTGACATTAGCTTTTTGTTTGCTTTGGTGTAGGTCACAATTGCTCCTAGAGCTGGTAGGGAATTGGGCTATGTTCGGGTGAAGATGGATTCAGTAAAATTTAATAATGGAATGCTCACGTATGGGTTATTTATTTAAACTTTTACTCCTTAAAAAATATATTTAGCTATTGGAGAATGCTTTCCAAATGAAATACTTGTCTGTTTGTAACTAGTATAAATCGATGATGTTTTCAAAGGCTGTATGCTGCCTGTATTATGCATTTTAATTATTACTGCTCGATCAAATTGCATTACAAACTGTTTTAGTGCTTCCCATATTATTTTCCTCTTAATTTCTAACTGCTAATATCTTGCAGTCGACAATCCCTCCTTGATCATATTACTGTTCAACTAGCTCCGCGTGCAGCTGATGAACTTTGGTTTGGGAGCGATCAGGTAATGGGATAGTTTTATATGCTTTCCACAAACTTCCTTTTTCTATTTATAAAGCTAAAGGTAAACACACTAGCATAGCAGGACAAACAAATAATGCAATGAACAAAATTATTTCCAACATTGTTCATGTTTTAAGGTGTTGGTCAACCAACTAGCCTTAATGAATGGCATATGAATATGATTTTTCTAGGGACATTTTGGATTTCTGTGAGTAGGATCACTAACATTGTTCATGAAATCTGAGAGAGATCAGAAGGAAAATTAATTAACGTATATGGACTTCAAATTTCTATAGGGCCAGAGAAAAATGAGAAATGACTTTCTTCCAAGTTCTTCATTGATGTTGTTCGTTATGACTTATTGCTTATTTATTTTTACCTTTGTAAATTACAGTTTTTATATCAGTACACAAGTTATCTGTGTCAAATGTTTATTTTGTTGGTCCTTTTTATTTGCTTATATCATATTATGGGTACATTTTAGATCTGTAGAAATATTTAACTTGATTTGTAATCTTTCAGTTAAGTACGATATGGGCTGAAACTGCAGACAATGCTAGATCTGCAGCAAGGACGTTTGTTCTTGGTGGGCTTTCCGAGAAGTACTATGGAATGTCCAACTTCTGGGTGTCCGACCGAATTAATGTATGGATTCTGTCTCGAGTTTTATTTTCTCACGATGTTTCTTATTTGCTGCTTTGGCGTCAGTTACAATTGTAACTTGAGTTTAAATCAGAATTCTTTGCAATGTATAGTGTAGACCAATGTGTCATACTATTCGATTGAATGCCCTTATCTTTGGCAATGATAGTATTTGGCCAACTTACGATTTCAATATATTTCACTGTCAGGATATTGATTCGGAGGCAATGCGAATTCTGGACTTGTGTTATGAACGAGCAAAAGAGGTATGTTATAATGGAAGGAAGGAGAAGGATTAAAGAAACGATATGCTTCTCTTTATTCAGTAAAAGTTTCAATCTCATTTTGCATGAGTCTTTATTGTGAAAACTTTGTTTTGCATATCAGATCCTTGAGCAAAATAGAAGGCTGATGGATGCTGTGGTGAATGAACTGGTTGAGAAGAAAAGCTTAACCAAACAAGAGTTCTTCCATCTAGTAGATTTGCATGGCTCCCTAAAACCAATGCCACCCAGCGTACTTGACATACGAATTGCCAAGTGTAGAGAATTCCAAAAACAGATCGATAGTGGAAAGGAAGCAAGTTTGAGTAGCCAAGCATAACAAATTGCAGGGACAAATGCCCCTGCAATTTTGTGGAATATTTCTTCTGTACCTTGTTGCTGTTGTATATTACATTCTTTAACACAAGTCCCTACGGAGTACGGTCATATTTTTGTTGGGTCTTTAGAGAGTTAGCCTTTGCCAGAACGTTTTGGTTGAAAAGCCAAGTTACAATCTCAACAATTATTTTGCAGAGAGACATTCCTGAACTAATTATTTTACTGTTACAACACATATCGGTGTCGACACCCGTAACACTTATTGGTGGAGTGTTCAATTCAAAAAATATTTGTTGGATTTTTTAAAATTCTAGCACTATTCTTAACACAATTTTAAAAGGTATAAATACAATAATTTTCTAAAAATTTAAATTTATTGTATAAATTTTTATTATGATTATAAAAATAAGGAACAAATTCTTTTGAATCAGTTATAAAAAATATCTTCCTGCTCCTAAAAGAATCTGAAACATACTTTTGTACATAAATATTTATTTTCAATTTATATAATTTAAAATTATATAATATATATATCCGTGTCATCGTATCTTATATTTTAGAAATTATACATATTTTTGTGTCCGTATATGTATCGTGTCACTGTCCGTATCCGTATCTGTGCTACATAGTAACTCTTCTAGGGTTACACTTACAGCTATCTAAATGTGAGAACCCTTTGGAACAGCTATGGTTTTGATTCAAGTTATGTGTATGAAAATAGAAAAGGAACATAGATAAAGTTATGTGTATGGAAATAGAAAATAAATTGCACGTGGGGGATGAGGAGTTGGGAGAAGAAGTGGAGAGAGTGGCGAGTTGGAGGAGAGTGTGAGAGAAAAAGGAGTATAGGAGAGAAATAACTTCCATTTTATTTTTGTCAACAACTCCTCTCACGTTATAATTCAATTCTTATTTTTCTTAAGAAAATTAAATAAATTATAATATTTAACAATGATAATAGTTCATTTTTTTTAATTTTATTAAAAATATGGAAATAAAATTTGTATTTTTTTAAAGTTAAAAAATTATAAATAACATGTTCTATACAACTTATTTATTGTTATAATTTAATTAATATAACATTTTTTTTAAATAGCAATACATTCACACTAAAGAATAACAATAAATACATGGGAATACAATAAGATTAAGTGGTTAAAAGGGCATAACACCAATTATGTTAGATTCCAACCAAAACAAATATCATGCCTTATTGTCATTCCATTTTCAATTTATATAGAGTGAACAATTTTTATTGAAGGATAGGGAGATGATAAATTTATATGTATTCTATCTAATATAGAATAATAATAAAAATAAAAAATATGAGTTTTAAAGTAATATAAATAAAAAAATATTATTTAAATATAATAAATATATGTCATCATGTATTTATTAATGTTTTGTCGTCTTTAGTGTAAAAATACATTGCTTTTACCAGATTACAGCAAAACATTACACTTTTTAACTTTACATGTGTATGTAATATAAATAAATTTTGATATTGGTTTTTTAACATATTTATTTTATTGTTATAAAAATATACGTACACGTAATCACAAAAACCTTTTGTTTTCATTAGAAACCATCCCTCTCTCTTTAGTCGTAAAGTTTCTACGACCACGACTTGTGTGATATTTTCCTATTTAAATATTTTTATGAATCCTACACAGTCAATTAGGTTTTGGTTATGAAAAGATAAACCAGTCCGAATCATTCCTTCAATAAAGAAGATGAAAAAAATACAGTAAAATGGTTATATATGAAAAATGAGATTAGGGTTTAAACTATCATGATTTTCACAGGAAAATTGATAGTAAAAAATGGCAATTTATTTGATTTAAAAAAGGAGAGATTTTGATATCACGTTACCTAGTTTCTCGACCTCATTCTACATTCAGCTGCATGAACGTGTAACCGCCATGCACACACGTTGTCATCACCAAAACTGCCCACTAAACCTTTTCTCACTCCATAGTTCATCTTTCTCTATATATACTCCTCTCTTCTATTTCAATTCGTTTACCACCATCCATTGCTTCTATACATTCTTCTGAGAAAAAGAAGATAACAACCATGGCATCCCTTTCAGTAGTCCTATGCACTTGTGTCATCATTTTCATGGCTGCCACACCCACTTGTGTTCAAGCTTCCATTCAATTCCATGTTGGTGGTAGCCTCGGTTGGCATGAACCTTCCCCCAACGATTCTGAATTTTATAGCCAATGGGCTGAAAGGAACAGGTTTCAAGTTGGTGATGCTCTTGGTAAGCTTGTTGAATCACTTTTCTATAGTGAATGCCATGCCTATTCAACTATATTGGTGTGGTATGTTTTCGATTAAAAACAAGTGGTTAGTGATAGGTTGAGTTGGTGATTCCTTGTGTTGTTGTGAAAGGTTGTTGTTATTTGGATTGTTCTGAGCTTTCTGTTTAAGATTGAGTTTTCTGTTATTGTAACACTTTGAAGTTTTAAGTGGTTATGTGAAAAATATGTGCTACATCATTAACTATAATGTTATTCTTTATGCAGTTTTCGAGTATGAGAATGACTCAGTTCTTAGCGTGGAGAAATTGGATTACATGAACTGTGACGCAAGTAACCCCATCACAGCTTTTGACAATGGTAAGAGCACTTTTAATCTTGACAGGTCTGGGAATTTCTACTTCATCAGTGGAAACAATGAACACTGCAAGAAAGGGCAAAGATTAGTTGTGGATGTGATTCACCCACATCCTCTCTTTTCATCTCCACCACCCATTTCCCTTCCACCCCAAGGCTTCCCACCAATGGCTCCTCCACCTTCTGATCAAACCTTAGAGGATTCAACAACATCAGCCTCAGTGATGCTTACTGCAGTTTCTATGTCTGTTTTGGTCACATTTGTTAGTGTCATGCTGTTAGCACCATGAATGTGTTGTAACTAGTTGTTTTGCTTTTGTTTGTTTCTAGAATGTTTAGGTTGTAGTCATTACAGTTAGAAATCTCTTTTTTCACTCTTCTATTCTAGTTACTGTAAGATCATTGTTGGTTTTAGTATTGTATTTGTGGACATTGCTTGAGTTTTTCTCATTCAAACTTCTCAGCATTCAAATTGAATTATTCATCTGCAAGAGTCTGATTTTTTTTCTTAATAAATGATTTTGATTGGACGTATATCATTGTTTTAATTTGTTATCTGAAACTAGAGCTAAATAATTCAACCTTCATGATCTGATAGTAAATGGTTTTGATGGGCATGAAGGGTTAAATTGCAGGACTTGAATAATTTATATAAAAATTGAATCTATTAATTTGTTCAATTTTTTAGAATTTTATTAAGCAGACCCATTAGCAATTTTTTTTTCTAATTTCAAAGTTTATATATTGTTAATCAACTTTATTTTTAACATTTTTTAAATATATGTTAATTTCATCCATGAATTAATAAAAATTATAAATTTTTATGACATTTTTATAGTTTGAAGAGTAAGATTTATAAAAATTTCTATCTGATGCGCATAATATTATCCAGCAATGCCCTGTTAATAAAAAAACAGACTTTTATTTAAGGAGAACAGTGGGGTTTCAAAACTTCGTATAAACTATTCAGTCTTCAGCACCAGTTCAATTTAATGGCTAAATTGGATTGTAGACATTTTCTAAATGAATGAAAATAAAAATTTCCTTTAATTGATTTATAAATTAGATAATTAAAAAATATTTTTTCAATTTACAAAAAGAAAACCATTGGCATTTGTGAAAAGTTGCATGAGAGAAGATAAGATGAAAAATATAACTGATTTTTGTTACTTGAATTACAAGTTATCATTTGTTTAAAAATTTCAACTTCCATATAGATATTTTATTGATAATCTCAATAAATCAAAGTATAGTGTTAGGTGCATTATTAGTTTTTCTTTGATAATAAAAGTATTTAACAATCATACCATGTTTTATTCACAAGTCTGTGTTTTCATTTGTTAAGAGGTAAATGTAAGTGGTAAGTTCAACACTCTTAACTGAAGACCTTTATTTGTACTCAAACACTTAACAAAGAATGTTAGGGACACAATCTTTCAAGAGAAAGATGGAATAAAAACAATTTCAGCATTTCCAATACTCTTACCCTCATTTCAGTTTTAGATTTTTCTTCTGTGATATTTTGGTTTGTGATGTAGTTTTAGAAGAATATTTATGGATATACATCAATAGAGTTACTGTACAAGGGTAGTGTACACACATTTTTACACAACATTCTCATCTTGGGAGCCAAATTAATCAGTATGAATGGTAACCCTTTGAATAAGAGCTCTCAATATCTGAATTTTGACTTTCCTTTCCATTGTCTGCAGCTACATCCACAACTTCCTTCCTATTCTTTTTCCACTTTGATTTTTTCAGCCAGTGCTTAACCAGCATCACACTGAGACCAATGAAGACTGTGCCCAGAGAGCCACCACACAGAGCAAGCAGCACAACAGATAGCCATAGCATCTCTGGACTGTGTGGCAAGATCACCCATATGGCTGCAACATAGCCAGTTGCCATAAATGCCACAGCCACCCACATTAGCTTGTGAGTGATTGTCAATAGTCTTGTGTGTGCCTTTCTTGTAAATGGAATGATACTAACAAGCACAATTACTATACATAGAGAGGTGAATAGTGCTATGTTGTTGCTTATTACAAAGACCTTGAAGGCTGTTCTTTTTCCCACAGTTGACTGACCTCTCACTGGCCCATCTTGGTTCACCCCACCAGGGGGGCTAATGCCAGCTGCAAAAGTTACAGTAGCAATCAAAACAGAAACTATTACAATGGTATTCCTGGCATTATTGCCTCTCTTTGCATCTCATAATGCTTCTTCCTGCTGTTCTGATAATAGCAAATTTGACTTAGATTTTCCACTTTTCTTTTGGTCTGATGCTTCTTCTGTTCCCCTGAATTTGTTGGGGAGAAGTCATATGGTTTATAGTTTCCATTCTCAATTATCTCACTCACTTGATGCTGGGAAGGTGATCTAGATTTGGAGCTTGTGCCAGCTTGTGCTGGACTTGCCCTATCATAATGAGTAACCAATTCATTTTGATTTGGCAGTTCCACTGGATTAGGTGTAAACCTCCATGACATAGAAAGACTAGACGCTACTGGAGACACAGAGTTAGTGCTGTCTGTTTCCAGCCAAAATGGTGAAAATTGGATGCTTCTTCTACCACCAGCTCTGATAAAAGTGGCTTGTAATTGCCTCTTTTCTGCACTGTCCTTAGCCTGATCTAGGATGTCAAGTGCTGTGATCCCTCCAGAGTTCATAGCATTAATATCCATCTTTGCCTTGTTGATCAAGAACTCTGCCATCTACAATTATCATAAAAGAAACTTTGAGCACAACTACACACATATGAAAGCTAGATTGGCTAGGATGTGCCATAATTGTTAGACGCATTTCTTTAATATGAACCGATGAAACTTCATTTTATGGATGCAGTTTTTCATCACAGAATCAACAATTAAAGGATATTGAAAGAGGCAGAGTACATGACATATTGATATACATATCATGAATAGATCTGTATGACATTACTACCTCACCTTGTAGCGTTTGCCTAAAACCGCAAGGTGTAAGACGGTGTTGCCATAACGATCTTGACAGTGCAATAGATAGGTACCATTGGAGACATGCACCAAGAATTCCAATGCATTTTGCCATCCATATCTCACAGCTAAATGAAGTACGGTCTCTTCCTCTCTAGTGATCCGGTTAAGCGATGCAGCAATGCTTGAGGCAAAATCTTGAAGGATAGAGACTCTTTCCCGTTCATCACTGCCAGGTGCAATGGTGTATATCCATCGTTGTTGAATAGTAAACTAAGAGTTGGATCACGTCTTAGAAGGATCCATGCAATCTCTGTGTGTCCCCTCTCACAAGCATGATGCAATGGCGAGTTCCCCTCTTCATCAATCACTCGAGCAAGATCTGACCACTTGTTCAACAACACTCTAACAACATCTGCCCAGAAAATTTAAAATTTCTCAGATGAACTGTCTAAAGTTGTTAGATCTCATCTTAAAGCATGCTGTAGGGTTATGGGTGGAGCCTCTTAGGGTTTAGGGTGGGTGTCAATAAATCGAAGATTACCGATAGCTTTTAAGTCTCATTTATTACGAAGTGGACTTTAAACCTAACTCAATCTCATAAAACCGGTTCATAGGATTGAGGTTTGCACCCACTTATATACAATGAGAGACTCTAATCTCTAGTCGATGTGGGATCTCCAACATCTTTGGCTTTCAGAGACTTTTTGTAGGGTGATGGGTCGAACCCATCGGTACTTATGAGCGTATCATTCCTGATCATGGTATTTACGGGAGACAAAAGGAAATTATGGTGATTGACAAATATGTGAGATCAGAGTTATCACAACACAACATTTTAGGAATAGAAACCACTATTATTGACTTGTCTGTTTGTCTGTATGCTATAGAAAGAAGACATATCTGGTAAAACACCAGCTAACTTTAAAATAGTTGTCAAACCAGGTATATATACATACCACATAGCAGGAACTGACTCAAAGGGTGTGAGAGTTTCCAACAAAAATAGATAAAAATTAAAAATCACGCAAAGTGGAGAAAAAGTATTTTTATATCTACCTGTGTGCCCTCTTGATGTAGCAATATGGATACAAGATTGATCAAACCCTCCTGCCTCTGGCCCCACCATCTCTGATAGATTGAGCAGGAGTATGACCATGTCAAGATGGCCATGGCTGCAAGCTAGAAAGCAAGCACTTTTTCCATTGAGATTAGGCTTACAAACAGCTGCAGAATTGGCATCTAACAGCAACTTTAAGACCCCAACATTCTCTTGTCTGCAAGCCTCATGAACTGGTGTGTCCAGGTTTTTATCCTCAGCAGAAACCATGTGAGGGCACAATCTCACAATATCAGATACTATTTCAGTGCAACCGTACCTTGAAGCAAGGTGTAAGGGAGTGCTCAAGGAATCAGCTGTTCTCTGCTGGAGAATTTCTGCATTCTCTTTAACAAGGCTTGAAAATGTGGTAATGTCATTGGTCATAACTGCATCATAAAACTTTGGATCCATATTCTTGAACTTGAAAGTCCTTGAGGAATAATAATCTAAGCAGAGAAAGGTTCTTATAATAAACTAATTGTAGAAAATGCTTGGAAATTTATTGTAGGGACAGAGCACATTGACTTATGAGGAATTGAGCGTGTGCTTTTGGATGTATTTGTGGAGAACTCACGTTTGAACATTTTCAAGGAAAAAAACTCTAGAACAAGCTCAAATCAACGTTGTTTACAAGTATTTTCCAAGAAGCTTCTGCGCGTGCATGAATAAAAACTTGGTTCGTTAGATTCTAGAAATTGTTTAGATTACATTTTTCACAATTAAATTGAATTTCATAATTTTTTTATCATAATAAGAATTGAATAATAGGAATAGTGGTTCAAGTCTTATACATATATTAAATATAATGATTAAAACAATAAAATAGTTGTTTTCATTTTTGACGTTCGTAAAGGTAATTAATTATCCAAACACTTAATATAATGCGTGAAGTAAAAAATATCAACAAATTAATGTTTTAATCATATTTAATTTATTTTTTAACTAAAAATATTATTATAAGATATTTTCAAGTAGTTACTTTCGATGTCAAATAATTTTTCCTAAAATAAATATTAGTCAATGATATAAAAATGAGTTAAAATAATTGGATACTATTATCAACCCTCTAAAAAGTCAAATACTTAGACCATCATTATTATTTTCTTTCCTTAATATACAATAGTTTTGAATGTCTCATTCGTGTGCAATGACAACTCAAAGGAGCTGATAACTACAGTGCACTCTTTTTTGGAAAAATCATAGTTTGACATCATATGACAAAATGATAAATTTAAAATTAAATAATATGAAAAAATATTAATATAATAATATTAAAAGTTATAATGTGATTTTGTATAAAAAATATAAATTGTCATGTATTATTACTATCATTTTTGTGCGGCCAATTTTGAAACAAAAGGAAAAGACTTTGTTCAAATCGAGAAAAGTAAAATATATATAATTGACAAATCATTATAATAATATAATAATATTTTAAATTAAAAAATAAATTAAATATGATTAAAATGTTAATTATTGCTAAATACATATTTATTAGTATATATGATCTCAAATTACCATCCAAAACAAAGATAAGTTTATATCCTCACAACACACTCTACTATTCAATATGATAGTGTCATCACATATATTTTTTTCAAGAATCAACTAATTTTGCCTTATTCCATATATAAACTTAGATTAAACTTTATTTTTAATATGTACTATTCTCACACACGTCCTTTAATAATTAGTGTGGATCTGGTTTCCAGTTTTTTTACAAGACAATTATAAAAGTCAATAATCAAAATTTGATGATTGGAGTGTTAATTGCTATAATCAGTGAGTATATTTATCTTAAATAGAGTGTATATTTATAATATCATCATAAATCTTTAATTTTAAATTTAAAATAGAACAAATTATTAGGTTAATCTCAACTTTAAAATAATATATGTAATCATATTATATTGGGTTCCTCTCTTAAACCTGTTGGAGATCCCACATCAACTAGAGATTAGAGCCGGTTTTATGGGGTTGAGTTAGGCTTAAAGCCCACTTCTTAACATGGTATCAGAGTCATTTCTAGTCTATCCTAGCGAGTATTTGTTGGGTTTATCAAGACCACCCGCTATCGGGCCGTTATCTAAGTTAGGCTTAAAGCTCCCTTCTTAACAAAACCGTATCAGTAGAGTTCCTCTAGGCTATTATAACATCTACATTTCACTTTCTTAACAAATAATATATTTTAGTGTAAAATGAGAATTTCAGAGTTTTTTTTTTTCTCGGGTACTGATTCTTTATATGATTAATAACTAGTTTTTGAGTGTCTATTATTATCTATATGGCCTTAGAAAATTATATATAAAATTACTAAAAAACCGATAGTAAAACTGCTTAAAACTTTATTTATCTCTTGATATACTGAAATTAATATTTTAAAATTATTTTTTTACACAGCATGGAAATATATAAAATATAATTTAGAGACACTTTCATAATTATTCGTCATTTACAAGAGATTTATTTATATTGAAAAAAATGTAAAAATCTATGTTTTATTAAACTTTTGTGGCTGAGTGTTTTTAGAATATGGATGATACATGTTCACAAAATATTTTATAAGCAATTTTATATAGTGTTTGGATTTCCTAGAAACAATATCACACAATAACATTGATAAGGAGAAAGATTAATGTCAAAGTTTAAGTGGGGATTTGTTTACTAACATGAGTGTTTTTTTATGGTACTTTGAATATTATAAACATCACAATAAATATAGATCTTTTGACGTGATATTTACTATAAACTTAACCATTGTTATTGATAATTTAGCTTAATATTACACTTCCAATAAACTTTTAAGTTCATCAAATGGCATCTTAGTATTCAGGAATTGTGAGATGACCTTGCTTAGCAAGAGATGCAATGCAATCATCAAACATTTCTTCAATGCTCTTAAATTTAAACCCTAGACTCTTCAGTTTTTGAGTGTTTAGTTGGTATTGTGCTCTATCTACTTTCTCGAACCTGAAAATCACAAAAGACAATATTCAATTTACTTATCACTGTCCTTTTCTTTTATATAAAACAATAGTTTTGAAGATATATCATTTGATTAATTAACAAACCTTGGGGAGATGGAGAGAGTAGGATAACGGTTGGCTAGCAATGCAGCTAAATCATCTTCATTCATTACTACAGAGCTGCAAAGGTATCTGCCATGGGATCCTTCATCTTCATAAACAAGGATTTGGCAAAGGGCAACATCATCTATATGAACATATCCCATCCTTCCAAGCAGTTGGAATCTCTTAGTTTCCCCTGTTAAATCAATTACAATAACCAGTTATTACTCCAACAAAAATCTACCAACTCACGGGTAAAATTTGTATGGAGTCTCTGTTATGTGTAGTTAGGGTTGAAAACCGTTGATCTTTTAATTCCCATTCCCATTTCTTGTTGTTTAACCTGTGTAATGCACCTAATTCTGTTAATTTGGTATTGAAAAATGTCTGGATTTCGGTGGTTAGGGAAATCTGGTGTGTTAGAAATAATGTCATCTTTAAAGGTGGAATGGATTCATAGACTTTCTCATTGACTCGATTAAAGGTTTAGTCTAGGATTTCCTCTAAAACTTTATTTTGTTTTTTTCTTATTCAGATCGGTGTCTAGAACGGTTTACTTAAATTCGATTTAGATTTGGTTCAAACTTGTTGATTTTCTTGTTTTAAGGATTCTTACTTTAGAGTAGTTTGGTTGGTGTTAGAGTAGTTTAGTTAGTATTCTCTTGATTGATTGTATAGGATTGATTCAGTACTAAAATGATCCATATTTATTTATTTGGATAAAAAGAATGTGCAAACACTTGTACCTTTGAGCAACCCTAGCACATCAGATGCAGTAGAACATAAACTTGGTGGCAAACTGGGTCCAATGATGAATGATGGTAGAACTGTCACCAAATCAATCCCATTCTCTCTGCAGAATTCCCATGCTGCTCTTTCTGCCTCGATCTTTGACATCGCATACCATGCCTTCAATATATGCTAAATTTAGAGCTGATCCACCTTTTCATTTGAACCCTAAAAACATAAATGCTTATATACCTGAAGTTTCTCGCAAAATTCCAAGGAGCTCCAAGATGATTCATCCAGTGGTATGTTTGGATCAAAATCATCTCTTATCCTAAGAGTGGAAGATGAAGAGGTTAACACCACACGACCAAGAGCTGCGTTCTTTCGACATGATCGCAACACATTAAGAGTGCCTTTCACTGCTGGTTCCAAGATTTGAGTCTGTTTTTCGACAACCATGTTAAAATACTCCATGCTACTACGTACCATGGTACTAGCAAACAATTAAAAACCTATATTTTTGCTACCATGTTCGATGTATGTCACATATACCATGATGTATATATATACCTTAGGATCAGATATAATGCTGAGTACAGGAGAAGCGACATGGAAGACTCCTTTGCATCCCATGATTGCGTTGTCGAAGCTTCCCTCTTCCATCAAATCAGCTTGGACTAGTTGGAGTCTCTCAGTTGCTCCCTCTAGACTCCATAAGTATTCGTACTTCTTCTGCTTCCCTGCATGTATGCCACCACCATATACGAACAATATACATAAATGCTTATGAACATTTTTCTGAAATATGGAGGAGAAGGTAAGAGAGAAACCTAAATCTCTGACTGTTCCAGTGACATGATAGCCAGAGGAAAGAAGTCGCTTAATGAGCCAAGAAGCGAGAAAGCCTGAAGCCCCAGTGACACATACTTTGTGTTCCATATCACAAGCGAAGCTCATGGATCGTGCCCTTCTCCATGCCTCTATATGAAGCCTCCTCCTCAGTCCTCACAAGGATAAGATGATCAATCTAATTATCTAGCTTTCTTTCAACTCAGTCTCCAATGAAGGATGCATGACCTACCTTATTCGTGATCTGGTGAACTTACATGCTTATTACCTTTCATTGTTTAATTTTAACCATCATGGAAATGGAATCTGGACACACACACACATATATATATATATATATATATATAACATTATAACTTCCAGTTTTGCATATTTATGAATGTCTTTTTACAAGTTGGGAGCACCGAAAAGACTTTTTTTTTCTTCCTTAAATATCACTAATTCCACACAATATATCACATAAATGTTCCAATTTATTTGCATTGTATTACAAAATACTCCGATTTAAATGCATGATATATATTCAGATTTTATGAAAAGATAATGTTCTTGCCAACTCGAGATAGGTCAGAATCTGGATGAGCTCCCTTCAAGTGATTCAACCTTCTTCGAAAAATGAGAGGGGCTCCTCCTGCGATGACACTCCAACGCTCAAGTCAGTAAGAATATAAATATAATGAATATAATATGAAATAGAAGTTGAGAGTACTCCCTCTGTTGTTTATTAGATGATGATGCTCTTACTGACTTGAGCGTCAGAATGTTATCAAAAGAGGAGCCCTCATTTCCTTAAGATTGGATCATCAGAGCTTGAAAGAAGACTAATTACATATCTTATTTTTAAAATGACAAATGTTTGTTTTAATATATAGAAAAAACTTATATTTAAAACAAGTAATTCTGATGCAGTTATAATTGACTATATTTTAAATATTTAATATATGAACTCATTTCACTTCTTAACTGATTTTTTTTTTTCAGAAGTTACTTAAAGTAGCATTTGAATTTTCAACTACCGAAGTGTTTCTTTTTTTCATCTGCAGCACTTAATAAATTTTTGTTGTTGCCTTATTTAATGTTTTACACTATACTATTTATTGTAAAGATTTAATGAATTATTTCAACGTTAAACAAAAACTATAAGAGTTGTATAAACAATATAAAAGTTAAAAATCAACTAAGAAACTTAAAATTACAATTACCTAAAATATACTTTTTTTTATAAAATAAGGGATCATTTAAGTATGTTTAATAAATCGTTTTATAATTATTTAATTAACTTAGTAATTATCAAATCCAATAAATTAACTTTCTGATAAAAAAGAATAACAAAATTAGCTTTTTATCTTCACTATCTCATGGGACAAGTTTTGCAGAAACTAAAACATGATGATTGAATAACTGAGTGCTCAACAATGTAGTTACCATTCTGATTTCAATCTTAAGAAGATCCATATACGAGTAGAAGGAACTATTCCTCCACTCTACAGACTATAAGAGTGGTTCATGAGTTACCTCTTTACTTAACTTATGTAAGGTTAAAGAGTATTTCCAAATTTTGGGGTGAACAACGTTATGAGATTGTGTAATTCTGACAGATCAAAAAACCTTGCTGCTGGATATATTAATGATTGTATAACTTCTTTGCATTTATCAGAACAATCTCTACCGCAAAAGATTAAAATATTGTCATGAATAATTACGGCTAATGCGTTCAAGAGAATAAACTGTCAACAGTGACCGAGATATGGACATCCCAGTTAGATCAAAGGGAGTGGAAGAATCAATGAAGAGCAAAAGGAAAAGAATCTTTGATTGCATGCATAGAAAATAATACCTCTGCTTACAAAGGTCTCGAACATGACTCAATAGGCAATTGGCAAACTCTCCAACGAGTTCATAGCAAAACAACATATTTTGTTCGAGGAGAAGCCCTTCAGCCTGCTTCTAGGGTAAGTGTTAGACAACCAAGTTGACTAGTAAGTATAACGCATATACTCAGTTGTTACAAATGGTGTACACAATATACAGAAACATGCATAAAATTGAAACAAATGAATGCAAGTGTAGCTGAGTAGGTTAAATGAGAGTGAGCACTGTGATGAAGCGTGAAGGGAAAATTACACTTCCATATGCATTCTAATCAAGGCCATAGCTAAGAAGGTCGATGATGTCTTTCTTGAGAAATTTCTGCACCACTTTCATTTTCTTCCTTATCGTCTCTAACCTCTTATTTATGAATTTCAATCGTGATTTGTTGTTTTCAAATTTAATTTCATTGTTATTAGTTTAAGAAAAAAAATTCCAAAACGAGTAAGAGATAAAAAAAATGAAAGAATAGATAAACATGATTATCACTTTGAATAGAATTTTGGCTTGAATAATGCATCCAACATGTTGTTAGTTTAAGAAAAAAGATTCCAAAACGAGTAAGTGAGAGAAATCAGTAACGTTATTGTTAAATTATATCTGTGTCTTTTTGTTATTAGATTATTGTAATTTTTTAATTTATTATTAAATTTGTACAGTCTGAAAATTAAACATACAAAATAGCAAATTTTGCAGCAGTTAAAAGCTGGCCAGAGTTTATTCGTCTACCATTTTTTTCATGACAAAGCAATAAAGTTGTGAATTTGACAATTGGAGTGAAAAAATTGTCAATTAATAATAAGTTAAAAAATATAATAATCCAATGACAAAAAGACAGTGCAAATTTAATATGTATATAAAATTATTTTGATTTTTTTTTATCTTATAATATCTTTTTATTAGTATCAGTAGCAAAAATTATAGGCAGAAAAAAAATATTTTTGAAATTCACAGGTAAAATATTTATCTTTTTGCTCGTGGGAATAAGAGTGTTATATTAAAGGTGGCAGAAACGTGCTCTCATCACCAAAATCGTCACCAACACCAAACAGCCTCTTCTCTTTCTTTTCTCTCTTTTCATCTGCTGAGTATGGTTTTCTCTCTCTCTCTCAAAACCACCACTCTCTGCACTGCACTATTTCCTCTGTGTTACCGATTTCAAAAACGTTTTCCTCACCAAAATACATTTTCAGAAACGTTTTCATTGCTACCTTTCATCTCGCTCACTTCTCAGACTTTCTTTCTTGCTCATCAAGAAACTGATTGGTCTTCTGTTATCTTCGTTTTTTTCTTTCATTCCTCGCAAGAATATCTGCATCACAGTTTCTGCTTCTTCCTCTAAACATGCTTTTCATTCTTCATTTCAGACCATTCTTCTTCATCACAACCGTTTTCCAACTTATTTTTCACTTTTCCTCAGCTCCGAATATTCGGATCATCTGGACTCAACATGTTGGATGCATTATTCAAGCCGAAATTCTATTCAAAGTGGTAATCATGCTTACCTGTTTCTCTTCTTTCATTTTTTTTTCTCTTACTAGTTTTTTGGATTTTTTTTTCTTAAAAAATAACAATGGAATGAAATTCGGAAACAGCAAATCACGGTTGAAACTCATAAATAAGAGGTTAGAGATGATAAGGAAGAGAAGGAAAGCGGTGCAGAAGTTTCTCAAGAAAGACATCGCCGACCTTCTTAGCTATGGCCTTGATGACAATGCATATGGAAGGGTAATTTTCTTTCACGCTTCATTACAGTGCTCACTCTCATTTAACTCCATGGTTAGAGAACTATAATCCTTTTCAATTCATGATAAGAGAATGAGTAGCCTATGTGTATGAAAAAAGACGTATTCGGATCCTATTCTAATTTCCCTTTGACAATAATCTGCTTATTTGAACAAGATGATGATAGCCAATAGAAAGAAATCAGTATGATAGACCATTGAAAAACAATGCAGGTTGAAGGGCTTTCCTTCAACGAGTTTTGTGGTTGGTTCAACGAAAATTTGAATTGGATCCGAATAATATTTATTTTCGTCTCAGTTGATTTGTTTTGTAAAATTATCTCACAGAGGTTCCTACTGAGCTACAGCTTGCATCATAATTTGTTTCAATTTTATGCATGTTGATGTATATTGTGATATGTTGTGTACATGTGTAACAACTGAGTATATGCGTTATACTTACTTGTCAACTTGGTTGTCTAACACTTACCCTCGAAGCAGGCTGAAGGGCTTCTCCTCGAACAAAATATGTTGTTTTGCTATGAACTCGTTGGAGAGTTTGCCAATTGCCTATTAAGTAATGTTCGAGACCTTTGTAAACAGAGGTATTATTTTCTATGCATGCAATAAAAGATTCTTTTCCTTTTGGTCTTCATGGATTCTTCCACTCCCTTTGATGTAACTGGATGTCCATATTGCAGTCACTGTTGACATTTTATTCTCTTGAACGCATTAGCCGAAATTGTTCAATGACAATATTTTAATCTTCTTCGGTAGGGATTGTCCGGATAAATGTAAAGAAGCTGTACAGTCGTTGATATATGCTGCACCAAGGTTTTCTGATTTGCCGGAACTCCGTCAGCTCAGAACCTTATTCACCTCTAAATTTGAAAATACTCTTGAAACTTACATAAGTAAAGAGGTAACTGATGGGAACACTTTTATATTCCGTAAACTATTTTCGTGTGAAACTTTTTTTCCAGAACTTACTTGAATAATTGCTTATCTTTAGTTTGTTGACAAATTGAGGCAAGTTCCTCCTTCGAAAGAAATGAAGATCCAGCTGTTGCGTGATTTAGCACAAGAGTTCTGCGTAGAATGGGATAGCAAGGCTTTGGAGCAGAGGCTTCACTCACCACTTCTGTTACTGGAAGTAAGTCTTACTCACCATTCATTAGTTTCTATCTAAGCATCTTGTTCAGAAAAATAAAAATGAATAGACATTTTAGTGTGCAGGATAGAAAAGTATATATATTTGAATCCCCTTCTGATCATAAATAGTTGTTAGTTTTCCTGAATTGTGATTTAAGGAACTAACTAAGAATCATCTACCAATGAAGTTTATCATTGCATTTGGCTTATCTCAGCTTTTAAAGTTCTCTCCACAACACAGTTTCTCCTACTGCTGATTTCCGATGACTTATTTAGAAACATTCTACTTGTTGTTGCAGGATAAGACTAAATACGATCCTCTAAGGCAGTGATTGTTTTTCCCCCGAGGGTGGGAGTTAGTGTATGGTTCCAGTAATTTGAGGGTAGATGTGAGGATGTGCGAGTGAGTGACATGAATATTAGTTTCTCCTCTCATACATGTATCGGCATTAACGGTGATAGAAAGTAAAATTAATGTTATTTTACATGGTTCCTGTTACTTAAGTTTTCGTGGTTTAGGAAGAACAACTTTATAATGAAAGAGAAAGATTATAATCGATTTTCTATTCAATAAATACAACGAAAATCGATTTTTCATTCTTTAATCAATTTTTATTTTTTAAAAATTATTATGGCCATATAATTATTTTAGATTTTAATTGGGTTAATTAATTTTTTTCAATTTATAAAATATATACAGTTTTAATTTACCAATAATTTAATCTCGAAAACCAAAATCAAATATTATGAATATGTAAATGATTAATTATCCTTTTTAGTATTTATATTAAGGATCAAATAAGATTTTTTATTTTTTTTAAACAATTTAATTTTATGTTAGATTTCTCGTTAAAACATGTTTATCTTAACAAATTTTTACTTCACAATGTGTTAAATTGAATATTTTAAAAAAAGTTGGACCATCTTATTGAATTATTTTTTAAAAATTGAAAGTAAAATTAATTTTATAAAAATAGGATAACAAATTTTTAAAAATTATAAAATTTAAAGGAAGAAATTAATTTTTACTCTTAATATAAAGATTAAAATGATGATTCTTATATAAAAAAAATTATATTAAAGATCAAATGAGATTTTTAATTCTTTTTAAACAATTTAATTTGTTCTTTATCGTAGTTAAAACATATTTATCTTAACAATTTTTTTTACTGCACATTGAATAAATCATGTGTTGTTAACACATTGAAAGTTTTTTAAAAAAATTGGAACCATCATATTGAGTTATTTTTAAAAAATTGAGAGTAAAATTAATTTTAAAAAAATGGGACAAACACTTTTTAAAAATTTTAAAATTTAGAAAATGAATTTGATATTTGATCCTTAATAAAGAGACTAAAAGGATGATTAATATAAATTTGTAGGATATCAAAAGAAGACATTTTATCTAATAGCAATATGTTAGGTACTTACATGTACTTATGGATGTTCTTGATATTCTTGTTATATTCAAAGCACTCCCTTCATCTTTGGTTCTCGATTTAAAAAAAAAATGAGAGTAAAATTAATTTTAAAACAATGGGACAACATTAAATTTTTAAAAATTTAAAAAATCTAGAGGATGAAATTGATTTTTAACCCTTCATATAAAGACTAAAAAGAGGATTAAGCCTATATAAATTTATCGGATATTAAAATATAGCATTTTATCTAATGATAGTTTGTTAGGTACTCACATGTGCTTACCGATTCTGGATGTTCTTGTTGTATTTAAAGCACTCCATTTATATCAATGTTCTTGATGTTTTTGTTGTATTCAAAGCACTCTCTTCGTCCCTAGTTGCCAATTTTAAAAAAGATGAGAGTAAATTTAATTTTAAAAAAATGGGACAACATTAAATGTTTTTAAATATTTAAGATCTAGAAGATCAAATTGATTTTTAACCATTAATATAAAGACTAAAAGGATGATTAAACCTATATAAATTTATCGGATATCAAAGGATAACATTTTATCTAATGCCAATTTGTTAGGTACTCACATGTGCTTACCCATATTCTTGATGTTCTTGTTGTATTCAAAGCCCTCCCTTCGTCTTCACCGATGTTCTTGATGTATTCAAAGCACTCCCTTCGTCTTCACCGATGTTCTTGATGTATTCAAAGCACTCCCTTCGTCTTCACCGATGTTCTTGTTGTATTCAAAGCACTCCCTTCGTCTTCACCGATGTTCTTGTTGTATTCAAAGCACTCCCTTCGTCTTCACTGATGTTCTTGTTGTATTCAAAGCACTCCCTTCGTTCTTGATTCTCTAGATCTCGTAGTTTTCTCAAATAAGTATGATGTATTAATGAGACAAATATTATCACAAGTCACTTATTTATATTATTTTGTTATAAACTTGTTGATGGATCCTTTTCAAAGGCTCAATAAATAAAATATTAAAAATTAAAACTTGCAACTTAAAATTCAAAATTCAAAAAAAAATTTAGGAGAAACCCTATATATAAGTAATTTAAAATTTAAAATTTAAAATTTAAAATTTAAAATTTAAAATTTAAAATTTAAAATTTAAAATTTAAAATTTAAAATTTAAAATTTAAAATTTAAAATTTAAAATTTAAAATTTAAAATTTAAAATTTAAAATTTAAAATTTAAAATTTAAAATTTAAAATTTAAAATTTAAAATTTAAAATTTAAAATTCAAAATTCAAAATTCAAAATTTAATTTTTAAAATTAAAGAAGTTACAAAATAACAAATATCTCCTCTCATATAATTTTAAAATAATAAAATAAAACATAAATATAAGGATAAAATTTAAATAAATACTATTAAATAATATATAGATAAAAATGTTTTATAAAATATTTTCATATTTTATATATTTATTTTCACATTTTTTAAAATATTGTCTAAATATATTTTTTATTTACGCTATCTATTTTTTCAATCTAAATAAATAATATTCAATAATATACACATAAAAATATTAAAATATAGCATTTTATCTAATGATAGTTTGTTAGGTACTCACATGTACTTACCGATTCTTGATGTTCTTGTTGTATTTAAAGCACTCCATTTGTCCTTATGGATGTTCTTGTTGTATTTAAAGCACTACATTTGTCTCTATGGATGTTCTTGATGTTCTTGTTGTATTTAAAGCACTCCATTTGTCCCTATCGATGTTCTTGATGTTCTTGTTGTATTCAAAACACTCCATTTGTCCCTACTAGTGTTCTTGATGTTCTTGTTGTATTCAAAACACTCCATTTGTCCCTACTAGTGTTCTTGATGTTCTTGTTGTATTCAAAACACTCTCTTCGTCCCTAGTTGCCAATTTTAAAAAAGATGAGAGTAAATTTAATTTTAAAAAAATGGGACAACATTAAATGTTTTTAAATATTTAAGATCTAGAAGATCAAATTGATTTTTAACCATTAATATAAAGACTAAAAGGATGATTAAACCTATATAAATTTATCGGATATCAAAGGATAACATTTTATCTAATGCCAATTTGTTAGGTACTCACATGTGCTTACCCATATTCTTGATGTTCTTGTTGTATTCAAAGCCCTCCCTTCGTCTTCACCGATGTTCTTGATGTATTCAAAGCACTCCCTTCGTCTTCACCGATGTTCTTGATGTATTCAAAGCACTCCCTTCGTCTTTGATTCTCTAGATCTCGTAGTTTTATCAAATAAGTATGATGTATTAATGAGACCAATATTATCACAAGTCACTTATTTATATTATTTTGTTATAGACTTGTTGATGGATCTTTTCAAAAGCCCAATAAATAAAATATTAAAAATTAAAACTTGAAACTTAAAATTTAAAATTTAAAATTTAAAAAATTTAAAATTTAAAATTTAAAAAATTTAAAATTTAAAATTTATAAAATTTAAAATTTATAAAATTTAAAATTTATAAAATTTAAAATTTATAAAATTTAAAATTTATAAAATTTAAAATTTATAAAATTTAAAATTTATAAAATTTAAAATTTATAAAATTTAAAATTTAAAATTTAAAATTTAAAAAATATTTAATATTTAAAATTCAAAATTCAAAATTTAGTTTTTAAAATAAAAAAAGTTACAAAATGACAAATATCTCCTCTCATATAATTTTAAAATAATAAAAATAAAACATAAATATAAGGATAAAATTTGAATAAATACTATTAAATAATATATAGATAAAAATGTCTTTTTAAATATTTTCATATTTTATATATTTATTTTCACATTTTGGAAAATATTTTCTAAATATATTTTTTATTTACGCTATCTATTTTTTCAATCTAAATAAATAATATTCAATAATATATACATAAAAATATTTTTTTAATATTATCATACTTTATGTATTTATTTTTACATTTTGAAAAATATTTTATAAAGATATGTTTTATTTACGCTATTTGTTTAAATAATATATTGATGACAATGTTTTTTAAAATATTATCATATTTTATATATTTATTTTTACATTTTGCAAATTATTTTCTGAAGATATTTTTTTTTATTTATATAAATTATATTTAATATATATAGATCAAAGTGTTTTTTAAATATTATCATATTTTATATATTTATTTTCACATTTTGGAAAATATTTTTTGAATATATTTTTTATTTACGCTATCTATTTTTTCCATCTAAATAAATAATATTAAATAATATATACATAAAAATATTTTTTAAATATTATCATATTTTATGTATTTATTTTCACATTGTGTAAAATATTTTCTAAAAATATTTTTAATTTACCTATCTATTTTCTGTCACATATTCATTTTTTTTTCTTGCTGTAAGCATTACTGATTCTTGGTGTTCTTTAATTTTTTCAACAGTGTTTTTATAATTATTTTTGCTTTTTAGTTTTGATTTATATTTTAGAATTTTTTAAATAATTAAAATTACAATTACCTAAAATATACTTTTTTATAAAATAAGGAATCATATAAGTATGTTTAATTAATCGTTTTATAATTATTTAATTAACTTAGTAATTATCTAATCTGATAAATTAACTTTATGATAAAAAAAATCACAAAATTAGTTTTTTATCTTCACTATCTCATCGGGTAAGTTTTGCTGAAACTGCAAACATGATTGAATAATGAGTGGCATACTGCACCAACAATGTAATTGTTTTTTTATTTCAATCTTGAAAAAGATCCATGCACGAATTTAAGGAACTATTCATCCAGTCTATATATGGCAACTAAATATTGGATTAACCAAAGAATGATGAAACAACAACAAAAAGAAATAAAATAAAAAAAATGTGATGCTTGTTAAGCTGGTTGGGTTGTGTTCCTAAGAGCTGCAAGACGAGACGACAAGTCATCATAATCAGGTAGACTAGGATGCACATGGCCCTCTGTCCTCAACTTTTGTGGTACTAAGGAAGTACCTCTTCCATTCACTTTAAATGTTTCTATCGAATTTGTGTCGTCAGAAGGAAGAGATATTCCTCTCACAAGGTGTACACTTGATTTTTGTTTGCTGTGTCCCTTGACATCTTCTACTCGTTGCTTAGGACAAACTTTTGGACATGCTGCTTTTCCTATGCCTGATTCATAAGGACATTGTTTCTTACTATAGTGCATCAAGAGCCCATCTATTATATTTTCTTCATAATTCGTTGAATCTCCATTAACTTTCTCTGATTCCTTTCCACTTGAGTATACCACTTTCTCACTGCCACCAGTTTTAGAATCTGAAACAGTGTTATTGCATAGTGGTGGTTTGAGAGGTCTCCGCCTGACTGATCTTGGTATTTGCCCTTTTGGAACAACTGGTTTGTAAAGATCATCGGGTAGAGCTTCGGATTCTGTTGGTTTATTCAATTTTTCTTTGACGTAAGGAGGTGGAACGAGTTTGTAGGAAAATGGAGATGGCTGCTTAATTTCTGTTTCATTATGTGATATGCTCCCTAATGAACTTGAACAAGCGTTTCGCTCCTCCAAGGATGAATTGTCAGAGGTTGTTTCATTGTCAGTGCTGCTTTGCACCCTCCAATATGCATCACTGATATCCTTCCTTCCTTGAGATAGGGTGTCTCTTTCATTTCCATTTGATGTATGCCAGTTTCTTTCCTGTCTCTGTTTGCCCCCGGTGACCAAGTTGTTTATTTTGGTGACAGCGACATCATTGTTCATGTGATCATCACGATCATTTAGAGGATTGTATTTAGACTTATCCTGCAACAACAAGTAGAATGTTTCTAAATAAGTCATCGGTAATCAGCAGTACGAGAAACTGTGTTGTTGATAGAACTTTAAAAGCTGAGGTAAGGTAAGCCAAATGCAATGTTAAACTTGATATCTATCAAGGTTGACTTGTTGAATATAATGTTAGCGGGATACAACTCAGATTGGTAGATGATTGTTAGTTAGTTCCCTTAAATCATAATTCAGGCAAAGTAACAACTATTTATGAGAAGGGGATTAAAATATATATACTTTTCTATCCTGCAGACTAAAAAGCCTATTCATTTTTTATTCTGAACAAAATGGTTAGATAGAAACTAATGAATGGTGAGTAAAACTTACTTCAAGTAACAGTGAAGGTGAGTGAAGCCTCTGCTCCAAAGCCTTGCTATCCCATTCTATGAAGAACTCTTGCGCTAAATCACGCAACAGCTGGATCTTCATTTCTTTAGAAGGAGGAATTTGCCTCAATTTGTCTACAAACTATAGATAAGCAATTATTCAAGTACTGGAAAGAAAGAGATCACCACGAAAATAGTTTACGTACTTGTATCATGGGTTACCTCTTTACTTATGTAAGGTTCAAGAGTATTCCCAAATTTTGTGGTAAACAACGTTCTGAGCTCGCGTAATTCCGGCATATCAGAAAACCTTGCTGTTGCATATATCAATGACTGTACAGCTTCTTTACATTCATCAGGACAATCCCTACAGAAGAAGAGTAAAATATTGTCATAAATAATTTCGGCTGAAATGTCAACTGTGACTGAGATATGGACATCCCAGTTACATCAAAAGGAACGCAAGAATGAATGAAGACCAAAAAGGCTAGAATCTTTTATTACATACATAGAATTTGTTGTCCCATTTTTTAAAAATAAAATGAATTCTGCCTTAGAGATTATAATGCATACATAGAAAATAATACCTCTGCTTACAAAGGTCTCGAACATGACTCAATACGCAATTAACAAACTTTCCCACGAGTTCATAGCAAAGCAGCATATTTTGCTCGACGAGAAGCCCTTCAACCTGCTTCCAAGGTATATTTTCCAACTAAGTTGTTACAAATGGTCTACACAACATATCACAATATACACTAACATGCATAAAATTGAAACAAATTAATGCAAGTCGTAGCTCAGTAGGAACCTTTGTGAGATAATTTTACAAAACAAATCAACTGAGACGAAAATAAATAGCCTAAGCACATAAAAAAGAAAGTGTATTCGGATCCACTTCAAACTTTCGTTGAACCAATCACGAAACTCATTGAAGGAAAGCCCTTCAACCTGCATTGTTTTTCAATGGTCTATCATACTGATTTCTTTCTATTGGCTATCATCATGTTGTTCGAATAAGCAGATTATTGTAAAAGGGAAATTAGAATAGGATCCGAACACGTCTTTTTTCATACACATAGGTTATTCATTCTCTTATCATGAATCGAAAAGGATTATAGTCCTGTAACCATGGAGTTAAATGAGAGTGAACACTATAATGAACCGTGAACGGAAAATTACCCTTCCATATGCATTGTAATCAAGGCCATAGCTAAGAAGTTCGACAATGTCTTTCTTGAAAAAATTCTGCACCGCTTTCCTTTTCTTCCGTATCGTCTCTAACCTCTTATTTGTCAACTTCAACCGTGATTTGCTGTTTCCAAATTTAATTCCATAGTTATTAATTTAAGAAAAAAGAGTAAGAGAGAGAAAAAATGAAAAAAGAGAAACAGATAAGCACGATTACCACTTTGAATAGAATTTCGGCATGAATAACGCATCCAACATGTTGAGTCCAGATGATCCGAATATTCGGAGCTGAGGAAAAGTGAAAAATAGGTTGGAAAACGGTTGTGATGAAGAAGAACGGTCTGAAATGAAGAATGAAAAGCATGTTTAGAGGAAGAAGCAGAAACTGTGATGCATATATTCTTGCGAGGAATGAAACAAAAAAACGAAGATAACAGAAAACCTATCAGTTTCTTGATGAGCAAGAAAGAAAGTCTGAGAAGTGAGCGAGATGAAAGGTAGCAATGAAAACAGAGGAAATGCAGTGGTTTTGTGAGAGAGAAAACCATACGCAGATGAAAACAGAGAAAAGAAAAAGAAGAGGTTTATGGCACCTTTAAGACTGTTATTCCTGTTATTCCCACCAGCCAATTTTTTTTTTCTGCCAATATAATTTTTCTACTGATACTAATAAAAAATAATAAAAATATATTATAAGATAAAAAAAATAAATCGAAATCATTATATATAAATATATATATTAAATTTGCACTGTCTTTTTGTTATTGGATTATTGTTTTTTTTTAACTTATTATTAATTGATAATTTTTTCACTCAACTACCAACTGCCAATTGTCAAATTTCACAATTTTATTGCTTTGTCATAAAAGAAATCGTTAACGAATAACTCTGGCCAGCTTTTGACTGCTGCAAAATTTGCTATTTCTATGTTTAATTTTCAGACAGTGCAAATTTAATAATAAGTTAAAAAAAATACAATAATCCAATAACAAAAAGACACAGATATAATTTAAAATATATAATTCAAAAAATATTGTTGAAATTTACCGCTAAAATATTATCTTTATAAATTTGCTCTCGTAAATTTACCGCTAAAATAGTCTTTTTTGTGTTATATAGTACATTAACCACACATTATCTTATTTTTTTTTTAGTTTTTAGATAGTAAATCATTTTAAGTGATTATTTAAGATAAAGTTAGATTAAATATTTAGATAAAGAAATGAATATTATAAAACAAATTTATAAACTTTTGTGAATCTCCAAAATTATTTTCGTGATTTTGATTTTTATCTATTATTTATAGTAATTATTTTTCACAAAATAACCAATGAATCACTTGTTAAATCTACTTTTTGCAAAATAAAAGAAAATCATTGAGATTTTTAAAATTTTACATTTGAAATAGTACATTAGATTAAATCATTTAGTTATAATTTTCAAAATATTTTTGAATCCCAAACATGTGGTTATTGAATAATAATTAATTTTAAAATATATATTTATGAAGTTATTTATAAACTGGTATCTAACATTAACTATTAATTATTTTAGAATTTAAGATAATTAATAATTAAAGTTTAGTAGTTAATATTAGATAATTTTTTCTATCACCTTACTCATTTACTTTGTTTGTTAATAAATTCACATCCAATTAACCCAAATATAAAATGTCTATAATTTTAAATTCTGGATGATAAAATTATTCGTTAAATTGAGACTTCAATGATAAAATTTGAAAAATTAAAAATTCAACAGTAAAATTTACAAGATTTAAAGTTTAGTGATAAAATTTGTAAAATTGAAAATTCGAAATGGTCAAAATTTCAAAAGTAGAAAAAATCAATGATAAAATGTGTATTTAGAATATAATGCACATTTCACATTCAAATATTAGTAATTTTGGACTCGCCATCTTATCTTACCATTATAAATTATAAATATTTCATAAAACATTACTACTTAAAATATAATTTCTATGAATTTCTTTATTTTTTACGAATTCTCCATTTAGGTTTGGGAATTGATTAATCCTTTAAAGTTAAGTTTTCATAATTATAAAACGATTAATAATGAGTTCTTTTTTTCTTTTCTTATTGTAGAATGAAAGCCTTTTTGCCATTATGAATGCTATTGAGATTCCTCATAGCAAGAAACCATTAAATTTATGGATTTAGAGTGATACTAATATAATTCAAGCATTTAAAACTTTTAAATTGGTGATTAAATTTTATGACTCTTAAGTGTTTATCTTTCAGTATAGTTAATATAGTCTCACATCATATAGGAGTTGAGGCTAATAATAGTTTATATATTTATTCCTCCTCCAATCCAACAATGTGTCTTTTAAGGACAAAATCATGATGAAATACCAACCTTCAAAATGGACATCATGTTGAATCTATGTAGCACAGATACGGACACTGACACGACACGGATACGAATACGGAGATACGTATAATCTCTAAAATGTAGGACACGGGGACACAGATCTATATATTATATAATTTGAATTATATAAATTGAAAATAAACATTTATGTGCAAAAGTATGTTTCAGATTCTTTTGGAAGCATAAAGATATTTTTCATGACTAGTTTAAAAGAATTTGTTTCTTATTTTTATAATCATAATAAAAATTTATACAATAAATTTGAGTTTTTGAAAAATTATTGTATTTATACATTTTAAAATTGTGTTAGAATCATGTTAAAATTTTAAAAAATCCAACAAATATTTTTTGAATTAAACACTTCACCGATAAGTGTCCTACGAGTGACGACACTGATACGTATATTCGACACGGATATATCATTTAAGAGAGAAGTGTTTGAGCCTCGTAGTGTTAATGTTATGATTCCTACAGCACAAAGTATTAAAACATGAAAATGACAATGAAGTAGTCTTTTAAAGATAAACTTTTTTTTTTTTTAGTGATCAGTGAAGTAAGGAGAATTTTCCCTTGCCACATTGGAACTCTCTATGTCATTTTCCGGTAAGAACAAGCAAGCATTCCTATGTTCTAGAAACTAGTATTAGGATATCTTTGAAAAAGAAAAGCGTAAGGGATTCAAATATAGAAGTTCCCTTTCACATGTCCTTAGACGGCATGAAATTGTTGTATATTTCGTTCTTATTTTTCATGGTATTTGAAGGCTTCCCTAAGATTCAAACAATATTAAGCATTTATTTTGTCTGCTTTCGTGAAATCCTCTCAGCATGCTGCCCAATGGCAGATTGCCAATAACTTGACCATTGATAAGAACAGGGGAAGATGAACAAAAGTGTTCATCCCCCTCCATTTTACCTCTTCCCAATCCTCATTTATTTTCTTTTCCACCTTTGGGGATGGCCAAATCACTCAACTGAACCCTCTGCAAAAGGGTGAACAAAGAGAGATATTAGGAACTGTCAAAAGTATGGTTCCTTCGGATAAGTGGTAAAGAAGTAGGAAAGAGATAGAAATTATAGAGCCATAGATAATACATATTTGGTTGAATGGGTTGATTACTACTAAAAACAAGTGAGAACATAAAGAGAGGAAGATGAGAAGAAGCGTGTTTCCCTCTCTATTGCTCCTCCTTCTACTTCACCCTTCTGAAGGTGAAGACATTGCCATTTACTGGGGTCAAAACCCCCGAGAGGGAAACCTTACAGAAACATGTGCAACAGGAAAATACTCCTACGTCAACATAGCCTCCCTTTCCACCTTTGGGAATGGCCAAACCCCAAAACTGGCCATTGCGGCTAATCATTGTGACGTAGCATCTTCTAATGTGTGCACTGAAATCGGAAGAGAAATTAGAAATTGTCAAAAGCAAGGGATCAAGGTGATGCTTTCTATTGGAGGAAACAGTGATAAATACTCTATAACTTCCATTGAGGATGCCAAGAATGTTTCCGATTACTTGTGGAACAATTTCCTGGGTGGCTCATCCTCATCACGCCCATTTGGGGATGCAGTCTTAGATGGCATTGACTTTGACATAAGGGCAGGTGAATCATCGTTTCTGGGAAACCTTTCCCTTCAACTGGTTTCATATTCACAGACACGCAAAGTGTACCTGTCAGCAACTCCTCAGTGTCCATTTCCTGATGCTACGCTGGATTCCGCCCTTGCTACTGGCCTTTTTGACTATGTCTGGATACAATTCTACAACAATCCTTCATGCGAATATACCCAAAACAATTTCGACAACTTCCTTAAAGTATGGAACCGTTGGTCCTCGTCATTGAATGCAGGGAAAATATTTCTGGGGTTACCAGCAGATCAAGCTGCAGTTCCAAGCGGTTATGTTTCAGCTGATGTATTAGTTTCGAAGATCTTGCCTGCAGTAAACGAGTCACCAAATTATGGAGGCGTCATGTTGTGGTCAAGGTACGAGGATAAAATGAGTGGATACAGCTCCTACATTCAAAATTTTCACACAAATCAGACTCTACGCTCTGTGTGCACACCTCAAAGCGTTCCTTCCTGCAGGAGCTCTGAAGGTGATTTCGTGGAAGGTGTTGGTAACATGTCCACCGTTGGCACTGAAGTTTATGCAGGCAGCAATGGCACGCAGTGCTGTGAGATCATATGCAGGAACAATTGTTCCTGTCAAGCCTATGCCCCAATAAACCACAAAAACAATACTGGGTGTCAGATATGGCTCAAAGGAACAGAATTTGTTAGAGCCTCTGTAGACATAGCACTGCCCATCTATGTTTCTGTTGCACTGCTCCCGGATGACAAAAGTACGACCAGATTCCCCACCACAAAAGGTGACTATATTTTTTGCTTCTAGTCCTAGAAGAAGGAAACAAAACAATACAAGAACGAAATGATGTTTTGACAACTGTGTGAGTTGTATACACTTTTTTATATGATGAAAATGATGTTTTCTAGTAAAGAAAAATCACTTTTTTACAAGCTAAAATTAGAATAACAAGTATAGTACTTCCTGGTTACTAATCAATGGCCCCAGGTAAGTTGGTTATCACTCTTGATTCTTTGGAAGTATTTTCATTAGTTACCTTTCTTAGGATATGAAGTAAGAATACATGAGTAATAAACCCTCTAATTACCATCTAAAAAAATTTCAGCCACCTTTTCAGAGTAGTAAATTATCTATCTATGAATTGCAGTAAACCGGTGGTACATATGGCTCATCATTGGGGTGGCAGCAGCATTTGCAATACCTGTAATTTTCTATTTATGGCGTGTCTTGTGGAGAAATTACAAAGCTAAAGGTAGCTGTCATAATTTAGATACGGTTTAGTGAGTTTAAGTATGTAAGACCTTTTTATAACTTACATGTTCATGTCTCACCACCAGTGGAGAGAAAGAAGATGCAGAAGAAGTTATTACATGACATTGGAGGTAATTCCAGAAAAAGTAAGAACAAGGGAAAGACAAGTAATGGGGTTGAAATATTCACCTTTGAAACCATTGTTGCAGCAACAGAGAATTTCTCAGCAGCTAATAAGCTAGGAGAGGGTGGATTCGGTCCTGTTTATAAGGTAATTTGAAACCATATATCTGTATGAGAAGCAATTAATTTTCTTGCTTAAATTTGAAACTATCTGAATCAGAACTGATACAATGACACCTTCAGGGAACACTAAGTGATCAGCAAGAAGTAGCAATCAAGCGACTTTCTAAGAGTTCAGAACAGGGGGTAATGGAATTTAAGAATGAAGCCAAACTTATGGCCAAACTCCAACACACTCATCTTGTAAAACTTCTAGGATTCTGCATCCAGAGAGATGAAAGAATATTGGTTTATGAATACATGCCTAACAAAAGCTTAGACTTCTACCTATTTGGTAAGCTTCTTTTTTGTCTTAGCAAAGGCATTGCCAAGACTGTGCCAAATGTTAGCATGCAGTAGCATTTTAACAATCATGCTTACTTTAAAACAGATTCAGCTAGAAAGAACTTGCTAGACTGGGAAAAACGGTTGAACATCATTGGAGGCATTGCTCAAGGACTTCTTTATCTACACAAGTACTCGAGACTAAAGGTGATACATCGAGACCTGAAAGCAGGTAATATATTGCTTGATCACGAGATGAATCCTAAGATATCTGACTTTGGCCTGGCTCGAATATTTGGTGTAAGGGCATCAGAAGAAAACACAAACAGAGTTGTTGGTACATAGTAAGTTTATAATTGGGTCATGCATTTTCAAAGTTGTTCTCTTTCATTCATCCTTACACACAAGCATTCGATCATTTCAGTGGCTACATGGCTCCAGAGTATGCAATAAATGGTGTTGTGTCCATCAAAATAGATGTATTCAGCTTTGGTGTGCTGCTACTAGAAATACTTATTGGCAAGAAAAATAATAGTCTTTATGATTCAGATCGTACACTCAACCTCATAGGATATGTAAGTTTCTCATTCTCAACTCAAATGACTAGTTCATCAAATTTATGATTATCAAAGGTTTAAAGTTTCATTTGGATGTTGGGATACTTGTAGGTGTGGCAGCTCTGGAATGAAGGCAGAACTCTGGAGTTGATAGACCCAGATTCGCATGAACTATGTCCTCAGAATGCAGTTTTGAGATGTGTTCATATCGGCCTGCTGTGTGTACAAGATCAAGCAACAGATAGACCAACCATGGCAGACATTGTTTCATTTCTATCAAATGACACAGTGGAACTTCCCCAACCAAAACAGCCAGCATTCTTCATCAATGTGGTTGTGGAAGACTCAGAGCTTTCTTACAGCAGACAAGAACTTCATTCCTCAAACGACTTAACACTTTCTAGCACACATGGAAGATAATTGTACAATGGTGTTACACCGGATTCCTCTTGTTAAGATTTTGGAGAAAAAAAAATGACCATTATTTCCTTGCTGATATTCCTGCATCACTTCATTTCCAGAAGTTCTTGGTATCATTGTTTATGCCAGCAAAGCATGACCTCTTATCCTTTTACTTTACTCCTTTTAGATAATATGTTTATGGGCTTATCTAATAATTTTAATTTTTTTTAGTAATACTATAGTTAAATTAAATTCTTTTTCAAAAAAAGGAAAAAAGTAAAAGAATTGTAGGTTGTTATTAAGAAAAGGATGAGACCCAAAATAACTTTGAACTAAATTAAAAAAAAAATCGGATTTTTATTCAATTTCGTGTTTTTTTTTTCCTTCCTACCCAACACCCTTTACAAGTCAGTTCCCACTTAGGCAATCCAACCCTCCACTAATCAACTCCAACACGTATTAGAAACATATCTGTTTTATCTTCACACGTTGTTTTCATTTTGAAAAGGAGCACTTTTCATCTTCCAAAGTTGTTGTTGCTTCTATCATTTCAAAAGTTCCCAGATCACACCTCAAAGATCCGTGACCAACCTCGCCACGTGTTCATCGATGAGTAGTCCACGAGTAAAGTGTTTTCAGTATTTCCTAATCAGACCCCATTGTGATATCATATGTCAATAGGCCCCTATTATATATATAATAATAAGCACAAAAAATTCCATAAAGTTTTCATTTTTTAGCAGCGGCAGAAGCGAGTGAAAGGAAGCAGAGGTGGCAATGGAGTTTTGGCCAGAGTTTCTTGCTAGCAGCACCGGAAAAGAGTTTGTAGCAGGAGGGTTGGGAGGCACTGCTGGTATAATCTCTGGTTACCCTTTGGACACTCTCCGTGTGATGCAGCAGAACTCCTTCAACACTGCCTCTGCCTTCACCATCCTCAGAAATGTGGTGGCCAATGAAGGACCAACCGCTCTCTACCGCGGCATGGCTGCACCTTTGGCCTCTGTTACCTTTCAGGTAATTTTTTTTTTTTTACTTCCATCCCTCAATCAACACTAGGTCTTTCATCTGCTGCTGTGAGTTTAGAAGCAGACATGTTTTTGATCAGGCTCGTCACGTGGATGATGAGGGTACCATACCACTTTGTATCCTCCACGTGGCAGACCAAAATCAACCAATCTCTTCTCATATTTCTGGTCTGTTCCGTAACTATGTTCATTATTAGATGTACAATCTTCCAGCCACCTCAATTGCAGAGACCCTGTCTCAAAAAATTATTTTTACCTTTTTTTTATTAATGGGGTTTTCTAACTTGGGAACTCAATTTCTTTCGTTATTAGGCTAATTTGATTGAGTTATAAAATTTAGGATTTGGTTGTTGTTGTTTAGGATTCAATTTTTATTGTAATATATTCAAATGTGACCGTGCTATGATTGTTAGTGATGTTTCTGTTCTGGAGAGTTAAGTCATGGTCCTACTCCTAACAATACTCTATATCATTCATTGTATTATATTCAAACTCAGTAATTGGAGTTCTCAAATTCTTTGGAATGTTTTGTTCAATCACTGGTGGGAGTTCTGAAGTCCCTATTGTTTATTCAATTATTTGTTTGTGGACTAACTAGAAATCGTGTCCCACTCAGTGATGCACGCCTGAGGCAATATTAAATTATATTTTGATTGAGTTGAGTCATCTATCAATTGCTTCTGGACTATTGAAGAATCATCAATTGATCCATGATCACAATCCAATTATTGATGATACCACTACTCATCTAAGTCCTATCAATGTTCGTCTTCCTCCTAGAAAATACTAGATTTTCTTATTAGAGATTTAGTTTACTGCATAATTGTGACAGTAAACTGTGTCATCATTTGATGGACAAAGCTATTTACTTCTAAGTTTGCTAATTATGATCAGTGTTTTACTGAGAGAGAAAACATCAAAGCATTTCATTATTACTTATCTATTTATATGTCTTGGACTTCTTTAATCATGTTCAAACACGAATTCAAATCCTTCATAAAATGTAGCTATCCAAAATTGAGGTGATTGTTTTGTTGGGTGCAGAATGCTATGGTCTTCCAAATTTACGCAATTCTTTCAAGGGCATTTAGTTCATCCGATTTGGTTAACGATCCTCCTTCTTACAAGGGTGTTGCTTTGGGAGGATTCTGTAGCGGAGCCATACAGAGTATGTTACTATCCCCTGTTGAGTTAGTTAAAATTCGGGTTCAGTTGCAGAACACAGGTAAATCCACAGAAACCAAAAAAGGTCCTATGAGGGTTGCGAAAAACATATGGAAAATGGAGGGTCTTGGTGGCATTTATCGTGGACTTGGGATCACAATGCTGAGAGATGCACCTGCACATGGTCTCTACTTTTGGACATATGAATATGCAAGGGAGAAACTTCATCCAGGTTGCAGAAGAAGTGGTGAAGAGAGCTTGAACACCATGCTGGTATCAGGAGGATTAGCAGGGGTAATGAGTTGGGTATTTAGCTACCCTTTGGACGTTATAAAAACAAGATTGCAGGCTCAAACAGCTTGTTCAGAAAAATACAGAGGCATTTTGGATTGTCTTAGGAAGAGTGTTAGGGAAGAAGGATATGAGGTGCTGTGGAGGGGTTTAGGAACTGCAGTTGCAAGAGCGTTTGTGGTGAACGGTGCTATATTTTCTGCATATGAGATCACTCTCAGGTGTCTCTTTGATAAATAACAACTCAAGCTTTTAACTGTAGAAACAAAGTTTTGAGGAAGAAGACATAGCAACCACATTCACATTTCATGTTTCATTATTATTTCCTATGTCAAACAATTCTTTCACATTCAGACCAAAATTGGCTTTTATGAGTTTTAGCTGAAATAGTTTATAAAAATCATTTTCACTATGTATACTTGTTTTAGTATAGTTAAAAATCTAACATCCACTAAAAAATTAAATATTTGACATTTTATAGTGTATATTTTAGCAGTGATAAAGGTTAATTTTGTCATTTTATATTTTTCTACTAAAAGGTTTTTTTTTAAAACCTCTCTGTTATTTCATTTATTAAAGACACTTCAAAATCTGACTGTCATTTAATATATATTGATTGTTAATTAATGAAAATAGATTTCTATAGCAAGTGTCTTCAACATTACAATTGTGATTTTATCAGTAATATTCCTGCTAGGTATAAATAATATGAATCAATAATATCTTAAAGAATTTATTAAATATTAATAATTGGCTTTGAATTTTTGTGATAGCAATACACTACTATTCAAATTCATAAACCACTTTGTGAACCATTTGACAAATTTTAGAAAATTTCCTTTTTTTTAACTACAAAAATTAAGAGTATAGATTAAGTTAAGGGTATTGTCATAAAAGTTTATATAATCGTATGTATAATTTGGAGCCTAATTGTCTTACATTACATTACAAATTATTTATTATAAACTTAATTAGAAAATATTTATATATAAAATTATTTTGTTATATAAATAAATAAATAGTAATATTGTACATTTCACAAACTGGAGTAGTGATCAGAATATTAACTTTAAGAATAGAAGTGCTTACATTTTAATAAATCAAAACAGAAAATCAATTTTATTGGGAAGGTAAAGTTATATTTTTGTTCATTTAACTTATTTTTTATGTTCAATTCGGTCCCTTCACTTTTAAGAATTTTAGTTTGATCTTAAAAACAATTTATTTTGGCAATTTTCACAGTAAATTTGATGAAAAAGTTTAAGATTGTATTTAGACAGAAAATTACAATTTCTTATACATTCAAATACATTGAATTTAAATTAAATTATTTATTTTTAAAATATTTTGTTTGAATAATAAAAAAATTAATTTTTAATTTTCTTGTTTAAATAAAATACTTCAATTATAGCGGTTATTTAAATAATAAGTAATTATCATTTATCATTTATAAAGAATATCAATATTAATTAGTTTTTTAGTCGTATTGTCTATATGATAAAGTTGATCAATATTATTTATATTGTTGAAGATTTTTCGAGATATATATTAATGGGAATTATTTTCTGTTACAATTATTTATGCTGAAATCAATTGAGATTATTTTTTAAGAAGTTGTTAGTTGCTTTTTTTTTACTTGTCAGTTGATGTTTGAAAAAAATCCTTGATTAGCAAAAAAATAATGATAATTAAATATTAATTGGAAGTTTTCCAAGTTAACACTTAATCTTACTAAACTATTAAAAAAACATTGGAATTTATGATATAAAATAATCACTACAAACATTAGTAAAACAACAAGGACAAAAGTTAATCGAAAACAAAAATAGTTCACATTTTCTAGAAATAATCTTTTCAATATGAGTAAAACAATTCTAACTAATATCATAAAATAATGCAATACAAATAACCCTAACAATTTAAATAAAAAATAATTTATATCAAAATTATTAAAAAAAAACTCTAATAAACGTCAATATAAAAATAATAATTCCAACCATATATCAGTGAAATCAAAATCAAATTGAAAAAATAAAAATAATGTAAAGAGAAACACGTGAATTTAAAAATATAAAAAAATTTAAATTTGTATTTTTTTATAAAATTTGAAACTTTCTAATTGTAAGTATTTAATAACTCTCATAAGATTTTTAAAGTTTTGTTTTCTTTTTCTATTTCTCTTTTTACCTAAAGAGAATGTATTATCACAAAGTATTTCAAATATTTATAAAAATAACTATTATCTTCAAATTCCTTGTAAAACATTTGATATGGTTGTTGAAGTGTACATTTTTGTACATCTCAATTTGTTCAATTATTTTCATTCGAGTCTTTTCAACTTGAAAAAGATTATGCCAAACTCAAGTACAAGCTGAGAGAGATATATACCCAAATACATCAAGCACCATACAATCACCTACAGTTACTCAAATCAAATCAAGTAACAAAACAAATCAAATTATTTGCATCACTTCAATATGTTATTTGTGAATTTCAGACTTAAAAAGAAATAAAAAATATTGTCAAACATGAAAAATTAATGGATAACATATATTTTTTTTCTAATGTTTTTTTATTAGATGTGTGATGAAAATGACTAAATTGGGAAATTTGAAAAACTTAAATAACAAAAACATAACATTAGCACATTGGCTTGTGAGCCTTCACGGGCTTGACTATGGCGAGCCCAATGAATCCAAGAACAATCATGGAGTTGATGAGTTCTAGTGCATTCCCTTCACTTGAGGGAACATTTTGCTAAATAAGTTAAAAATTAAATTAAAAAACAGTGAAAAAACAAAGAGGCACGGTGGCGCGCCGCAAATTGTTACGGTGCGTTGCCATGAACAAGGAAACCCGACCCGTAATGGACGCCACGTGGCAGAGGGTTTTAAAAGCATGCACGCAGAAGACCACAAGTTTTGAATATAAAGCCAAGCGCGCAACGATAAATAGACACAAAACAGAGGCCGTCCCCACCCATGTGGGACGGGACAAGTTCAAAAAACCACGGGACCTACCCTACCCTAACCCCCAACGCTACGACGTCGTTTGACTGACTCGCACGTGCCAGACACCGTGTCCGTTCAAAAAATTTCAAAGGCTCCCTTCCTTGGTTTCTCTACAACAACACTTTGTCGCTTCAATCGTATCTTTTCGTTCCTTCCTATATCTTCGGTTTCACTCCACTCCACTTCACTGTCGTTGTATGATACCCGATCACCTCCCTCGCACCCTTCCTTTCCGATCTCATCGTCGCCAAGGAAGATGAACGGTCCTGGGAGACAGGGGCTGAGATCTGGTGCGGCCGGTGTGCACCACCAGCGCCAGTACTCCGATAATTTCCTCGATGGCTCCTCCAACGGCAACAGGTGGCTCCAATCTGCTGGCCTCCAACACCTTCAATCCTCCACCAATCAACTTCCGCCGCTTCAGGTGATCTCATTCTCTGCTCTCTCTCTCTCTCTTTTCCCCTTCCGCTATCGATCTTCTCTTCTACCTTTGTGCTTGCGCGTTTTGCTCCGATTTCATGAGATTTGTCTTGTCCTTGGAATGCACGCAGGACTATAACTTGTACGGCGGTGGCGGCGCAGCGCAGGGAGGAAGAATGTACCGGAATGCGCAGAGGAGCTTTAACGGTGGAACTGAGTATTATGTGGAGCCTTCCACTCCTCCCGGTGGTTACCGCGCTTCGATGCAGAAAAAGAACGGCGATGATTTGTCGGGTGATTTCAGTCCCGGCTTGTTGGATCTGCATTCGTTCGATACCGAGCTTCTTCCTCCTGAGGTTGTTACTGTCAACAGCGGATGAACTTTCATTTGATTTCTGTGCTTTGTTCTTCTAAAGTTGTCATTCATCTTGTGTTTAACGGTCACATTGCACCCTTTTGAAATGTTACGGCTATAAAAGATTTTTATTTCGTTGACTCTCTAAAGCTTGAAAGTGTTTGTTTATACTATGCAAAATTTGTGTTGATGTTGTGGGATATTGCATTCTTAAGTTGATCATATGATGCAAATTGAAAGTAGAAGCACACGAAAAGGTAGCTTAAACTTGATTATAATTTGTCTCTTCTTCTAGATGCCAGCCTCCAATGCATATGATGCAAACACCCTGTATCAACCTGGTCGAGGGAGAAGTTTTGATGACTCTGAACCTTACATGTTGAGCAAACAAACTGGTAGAGCTCGAGCTCCTGAAAATGAAAACATATTGAAGAGTTTTCCTGCAGAGAAAGAGAAATCTAATCCAGTAGCAAAGATTAAAGTTGTGGTATGTTCTTTTGCATATCTAAATTCACCAGTCATGTTTCATTTTTATTTAAAATGTTTTTGTACTGTCTGTTTGATTGTAATTTGGACATTTTTTTTCTTTAAAACTGCTCTGACACAATTCCAACTTTGTTTACATTGAACATAATATAATTCATTGAATTATCTGGCAATGAATACTACTAAATTTTTTTCAATTGTAAGGAAAAGAACACAGCTTTTAATTTTCTTCTAATATCTGCATGTTATTTTTTTAATGCAGGTTCGTAAAAGACCAATGAATAAGAAAGAATTAGCAAAAAATGAGGAAGACATTATAGAAACATATTCCAATTCTTTAACAGTGCACGAGACTAAACTGAAGGTGAGTTCAAGAGTCAACATTGATCAATGATTCCAATGTCCACTGCAGTATACTCGTCCTTGTTGCTGAAAATGATAACTTATGTACTAAGAAATCTAGTGTTACACTGGCTATGTAACTGATATTTCTATATTTTTTTTGTTGTGAATATATAAAACAAAAAATACAGGTAGGACGTGGATTGTAACTGTCTGTCTGTTTGTTTTAAATATAACGTACTCTTTCTGGATATTGTACTCTAATAGATGTTCTATGTTTACACATTTTAAAATTATATGCTTTACAGGTGGACTTAACTCGGTATGTAGAAAAGCATGAATTTGTTTTTGATGCTGTTTTGAATGAAGAGGTTACAAATGATGAGGTAACTATTGTGTACATAAACTTTCAGTTGAAAGGAATGATTGACAACATGTTTTATATCCTTATGTAACTTTGTTTAAATTCTTTTTCAGGTGTATCGTGAAACAGTAGAGCCTATAGTTCCAATAATCTTTGAACGCACTAAGGCAACATGCTTTGCATATGGACAAACAGGTGATAACACACCCTCTGAATTTTTTATTTCTGCCGGAAGACAAATGTGGATTTTATGTTAAGTTGTAAATTGATATTTCCACATCTCTTTGGGACTTCCATGTTTTAAGGCTTAGTTGTTGACCAAAAATCATCGAAGTTTAGGCCGACAATTTAACCTCAAAGATTTGTACTATGAGTGGGCTTCTAAATACGATTTCTGTTCTTCTAGGAAGTGGAAAAACTTTCACTATGAAGCCACTGCCACTTAAAGCATCAAGGGACATCCTTAGATTGATGCATCATACTTACAGAAACCAGGGATTTCAATTGTTTGTGAGCTTCTTTGAAATATATGGTGGCAAACTTTTTGATCTTCTTAATGATAGAAAGTAAGTCAATATCTTCTGTTTTGTACCTGTAATCTTGTGTTCTCGAGATTTAAAGTTGTACTTATGCAGAAAACTTTGCATGAGGGAGGATGGTAAGCAGCAAGTTTGCATTGTGGGTTTACAAGAATACCGAGTCTCAGATGTGGAGAACATCAAAGAACTGATTGAGAAAGGAAATTCCACAAGAAGTACAGGCACTACAGGTGCAAATGAGGAATCATCACGATCACATGCAATACTTCAACTTGCTATCAAGAGGTCAGTTGATGGAAATGAATCCAAACCTCCCCGTTTGGTTGGCAAGCTCTCCTTCATAGATCTTGCTGGTAGCGAACGTGGAGCGGATACCACAGATAATGACAAACAGACAAGGTATGATTAAGCTTGAGTTATGTGAGATGGATTTATCATGTTACTTATCCAAGTTTAAATAGTACTTATATCTGAGAAAATTAAGAAATATAAATTAAGATTAATTCCAAATTTGGGTATACATTATTATTGAAGATGTCTCAGAAATGGATTCTATAATGAATTATTTGCATCCCTCTAACATTCTCACATTAGTCTAATGTATTTTTGTTGCGTCATGTGTTTACAACCATATGATTCAGAATAGAAGGTGCTGAAATCAACAAGAGCTTACTTGCCCTAAAGGAATGCATAAGAGCTCTTGATAATGACCAAGGACACATCCCTTTCAGAGGCAGTAAACTGACTGAAGTTTTGAGGGATTCATTTGTTGGCAACTCCCGCACCGTTATGATTTCATGCATATCACCAAGCACTGGTTCTTGCGAACATACTCTGAATACATTAAGATATGCTGACAGGTAACATGAATTTTCTGATAGGTGTAGTTCTGTATTATCACTCTTTCAAACCACCCGCATCACACCTCAGACAAATACAACCCACCCACCCACTTATGTGCTAACAAGGTAAATAAAAATAATATTTTTCTGTTACAAACCAGGGTGAAAAGCTTGTCTAAAGGGAACAATACAAAGAAAGATGCTATATCAACAAATTTCAACCTTAAAGAATCAACCACGGTTCCGTTATCTTCCATTACTGGATCAGCCTATGAGGATCGCACAACAGATGGATGGCCAGATGAAAATGAAGGGGATGATTTTAGTCCCCCTGAAGAGTATTACGAGCAGGTGAAACCATCTTCGAAGAAAAATGGAAAGATGGAGTCATATGCTACAACTGATGACAAATTGAAGAAACCCAGTGGTCTGATGAAGTGGAAGGACCTCCCAAAAGTTGAGCCTCAAACCACACGCGCTGAGGATGATTTAAATGCCCTCTTACAGGTAAGTTAAGTTGTTGGCTACTGCCGTAACAATTATATTAAAAATTTCAATGCTGATCTTTCTTTAATGCGTGTCTTTAATTCAGGAAGAAGAGGACCTAGTAAATGCTCACCGGACACAAGTAGAGGAGACCATGAATATTGTTAGAGAGGTATTAAATGGTGTTTTTGTTGCATCTTTTCATTTATTGGGCGATGTGTCTCAAGATTATTGAATACGACTATTGTAGTGAGTACTTAAAAAGAGATTTTTTTTATGAATATCATATCATAATCAAGAATTATGTGCATGTTTTCATCAAGAACATTGATATATATATATATATATATATATACACCAAACTTAAAATTTATTGAATCGCTTACCGAATACTGGCCGTGGTTTCAGTGTTATTTATTCTAGGAATAATGATATAAATAGGTCCTAGAATGGAGAAATATGAATTCCATTTCTCATTCGTATTTTTATCTGCGCTTGGCATGCAGGAGATGAACCTCTTGGTTGAAGCAGATCAACCAGGGAATCAACTGGATGATTATGTAACAAGACTAAATGCCATTCTTTCTCAGAAGGCTGCTGGCATCCTGCAGCTGCAAACCCGTTTAGCCCATTTTCAGAAACGTTTAAAGGAGCACAATGTTTTGGTTTCATCTACTACCGGTTACTGATATAATTAACAGACTCCCTTGTTAGAATGTTTTATTTCGGTGATCGGAATCATGCATTTCTGTGATTCAGGTGGAGATTATGTGAGTTCGACGTGACCCTCTTACTCGTTGATTCATCATTGTTTTTCCTATTCTCCTCAGGATCAGAAACTGGGGTTTGGAGTCTTCATTTTTCTCTTTACTAAGAATGTAGACTTGTATTGGTTTTACATGCCTCTATCAAGGCAATGTATCTGTGTATAAAGCTCTCATTCCTGTCAGAAATATAATATAAGACCATTTATTTGTTTTCATTTATTACTACAAGGGTTTCTGCGGCCAAGTACTGCATCTGCCCCCGCCCCCATTTTTAATAAAAATAGTTCAATTTTTTACACAGAGTAGGATAAAATCTACAAAGCAATTTCAGTTTTTATGAATATTTTATCTAATTACAAATTGGTTCTGATTGATAGATGGAGTATTAATATTTTTCTCGATGACTAATTTTGTAGTCTCACATTGGACACATTGAATAAGAATGTGAGATCGATCATAAGTGAATTCATAAATGTTATCTTAATCCCTCATATATGAGAGATTTATCTATGATTTATTCGTACTGAATTTCTCCCGTCCTTCTCTGAAAGAACATTACACCCAAAATTCATGGTTGTCATGAAAGGAATGATGTAATAAATACAGTACAGTTGAAGAATTAATGTGGCAGACATTATGGAACAAAACAATGGAAAAAAGTGGCAAAAATCTATAGATGACCGTAAAGAAGATCGTGACCTATATATTATGTAGATACTTATTAATAGGACTGGTCCTAACTTTAATAAGTTGTCCCCAAACTTTCAAAAGAGTATGGTTAGGCTTTATTTTTTCAATTTAGTTTATGTTCCTGCTAGGGAGATGGGACCTAGAGAACTATTGAAGTCTTCTTCTCCTTCCTTCGGTCGGTCAAGTGACTGGGTAGTGAACTTGGGTTCTCTTCGCCCTCCTTCTTCTCCTTCGGCCCTCGGCCTCGGCTGAACACCGATGGGGGGTACCTGCGAAGGCACTCCGACGCTCAAGTCAGTAAAGCGGGTGGTCAGCTCTCAGAGTGATAAATGACATACCTTACTCCTTGGGATGCGTACTATTTATATTATTCTAGTGGGCCTACCTTGTTGGGCCCATTTATCGAGGTGGACACCTCTTAGGTTTGCATTACCTAATTCTTAATGATAGATTAGCTTCACTGATCTTGGTTTGAGCGTTAACTGTAATAGGGGTCGGCCATCGGCCAAATCATCATGGCATGGGTCGGCCATCGGCCATGTTCCAGTGGTCTCGGTCGTCTCGGCCAAGTCTTCTAAGGTCTCGGCCTCTCAGTCGTCTCGGCCTCTCGGCCAAGTCTTCTAAGGTCTCGGCCCCTCGGCCTCTCGGCCAAGTCTTCTAAGGTCTCGGCCTCTCGGCCAAGTCTTCTAAGGTCTCGGCCTCTCGGCCAAGTCTTCTCAGGCCTCGGCATCTCGGCCAAGTCTTCTCAGGCCTCGGCATCTCGGCCATACCGGTACAGTTTAGTTTTGAAATTTGAAACATGCCTGGTTGTCTTTTAACCAATAGATTAATGATATCTTCTCAACAGTTTAACATTTAAAAAAATATATATTTTATTATAATATCATATTTTATTTTAAAAATAGTTGTTGAATAGAATGTAGAAACTTTATTCTAAACAATTCTACTCTAAAACAAATGAAATTTATTTCAAGTGAAAATAATATGAACCACCCGGTTGAAGATTTTTTTCATAAAAGTGGGTTGAAGAATTAGAAGTTAAAAATATAAAAAAAAAATGAAATATTTTTAATACTATGAATACACTTTTATTGAAGCTAAAGAGTACGAAATATTTCTTGACAAATCAGTACAAATTGAATGGGAAACTGCTCATACTCATGCATCCCTTGATCATTAGAAAAACAATAGTCAATTTTGATGGAAACAGCTTCAAATAATTCGTGTATGTAAATCGTAATTTATCTGCCATTCCTTTCATTCAATCTTGCTATCCCTCGCCTAACTTTAGAAATGAAAGGGGAAAAGGGTTCAAAGAATCTTATAATAAAATGACATCTTTTCGATGTGAAACGAAAATTTTGAAACCAGACATGTTCTAAAATTCTTTCTTTCCCTCGCATTCTATCTTATTCAATAAAGACAAAATTTGAAATTCTACAAAGATGACACATCTCTTTGAGAAAAGAGACTGTATTCCTAGAAAGTTTTAAAATTGGGAAATTTGACAAACTGGGCTAGAAATTCTCACCAAATAATTCATTTCTATAGTGTACAAAATAGATTCAATGGAAGATTGAAATGAGCAGAAAGTAAAAAAGAAAAGGACAAGTATAAATAGTGGGAATTCACACCAAACAAATTCAAATAGCTCTAAGCACACTGGGAGAAGGAAAATCAAAGACACAACAAAATGGTAAAAAACAAAAGAGTTTTCATATACAATACACCATTCTCTGCGTAAAGATGAACGAACTTATCTACAACCTGATTGAGCCAAGTCTTCCCTTTGACTTGGAGCGTTTGACGGCGGTGACAGAGGACTCTTGAACTGAGAATTCAGTGTGCATGTCGGTGAAGAACTTGTCCACAATATCCAAATAAACAGGACTTGTAAGGCGTGAGTAGTAGTGAAGTGCCTCTTCTATGTCCAGCACGTGCTCAACATCACCCGTATCCATCATCTCTAATTCCTTCATCTTCTGCGCCAACTCATTACCTCCCTCCTTCATCTTCAACCATTCCTTCTTTTCCAATTCACAGCTCCCTCTGCTTTTCTTCTCTTCCACTTCTCCATCTTCACCAGAACTCTGTTTCCTGAGGGTTTCAGTGTTTGCAGCATCTTCCATTCGCTCTCTCGACCTGCTCATGCTGTTGCTGTCGGCACCCCTCTTTACTCTGTTCAGATCAGATTGCAGAATGTCATAAAACTCATTGTAGAATTGATCACTTGTGTAGGTTCTGGCATTGCAACTGCGACCGAGGAATGGATTGAAGGAGAGAGATCTGGGTAGTTTTTGGTACCCTCCAAAGATTGCAGACTTGAAGCTACGGAGGGTCTTGTGGAGTACAACCTTGGTCTTGCGAAAGGTTTCTCTGAGCAGCATTCTCTAAAAGTGTTCTAGAGCAGAGGCAGTGTTACTCTGCTCTGGCTCTCGTGTGTTCTACAATTTTGTCCTACTTATGTTGGTATATAAAGAGATTTGGTGCAGATGGTAACTATTTGCAAAGTTTACCAAAAGAGAAATACAATTGTACTCCAAAGGGCTGTGTTTTCTTTTGTGTAGGTTTCTCTACCTTCTTTTGTCTACAGCATCCCATGCTCTCTGTCACTTTCAAACCTTCTCTCTCTCACCCCACACATGAAAGATTAAATATGGTGGCTATGTCATAATCTGAGGTCTCTAGTGCTCTTCTTCCCCTTTGGGTTAAAGATAATTGAAGAAAAAGTGCAGTTTTGGGGACTTTGGTATCTAAATTGTCACAAATATATTATGTTGATTTTGACTTCATGCTGTTTAAAGTGTGGTGCCATTGATTAAGATGCAAAGCTAAAGGTGGTGGGTGGCTAAAAGATTAAAACAACAACAGCGTATCAAATTCGTATAGCCAAATTTGAATGGAACCTTAGACCCCTAAATCAAATAGTCCTTCAATGATTCTTCAAGTGGTTAACTTTAAGCATTCATATTTATGTCCCAAATAGACACTAATGTCTTTTGTCATACATATGTTATGTTGATATCCAATATGTGTGTCCGGTGTTATGTTGATATCCGATATGTGTGTCCGGATCGGATCTGTTGTAACTAACAGCAATTACTTAATACACAATCAGGTACTGTTTTTAACAAAAAAGTTGAGTATGGGTGACTGAGAAGAATTAGTGGTACTCTTGCTCATACGTCCCTAGCTAGGGCTTGGGAAGGAGAAAAGCTGGTTTATTTGTAAGAAAAACATGCATGGTCCCCTCTCTAAAGTCAGGTTGGCACTGAGAAATGAAAAGTGAAAACTAATAAATTTGATGTAAAGATAAGATGAGAAGCATTTGGTTTGCGTAGTGGGAGGTCACATCGAACACTTGCAAGAGTTTAAGTCCTCCACCCACCTCTCTGTCCTCAAAATCTATTCCAAAAATATAATTACTTACATATCTCCAAATTACTAAAAAAAAATTCATTAAACAAAAACTAATTTTAAAAATTAAAATAATTAATAACTAAATTATAAACCATTTTATAAACTAAAAAATTATTGATATAAAAAAATATTTCTATTATTAATAAAAATTTATAAAGTAATTTTTAAATTGGTATCTGACTATTAGTTACCAAAGTTTTATCTACTAACTACTTATGTTTTAAATTAGTTTCTATTAGTCTCAGAGACAATAATTTAGAATCTAAAATATTAGTAACTAAAACTTTAGTAGCTAATTTATATATCAATTTATAAACTATTTATAATATTTTACTAACACTACAAGAAAATCATGAAATAGAAATTAATCTTTAGAGATCAAAATAATTAGTTGCAATAGTAACTAAATTAAAGACCATTTTAGAAACTAAAAAAAATGGTTTTTAAATTAGTTTCTATTATTGTTAAATCGTTTCTAAATTGGTATCTAATTAGCAACAAAGGTTTTAACTACCAATTATTTAGTTTCTAAATTTGGTATCTAAAACCTAGTTGCTAATTAGATACCAATTTAGAAACGATTTAACAATAATAGAAACTATTTAAAAACCAAAATTTTTATTAGTTTCTAAAATGGTCTCTAATTTAGTTACTATTGCAACTAATTATTTTGATTTCTAAAAATTGGTTTCTATTTCATGATTTTCTTGTAATGTAACAATAGAAACCACATTATATATCAATAATTGTTTAATCTCTAAATTAATATCTAATTTAGTTAATATAGTGACTAATTATTTTTTTTCTAAATTTGATTACTATTTAATAATTTTCTTTTCTTGTAATGGAGAACTAAATTTTTAGTGATTCCCTGAGTTTTCAGTGATTTACAATAGGAAAGAAAAAAAAAATTATTGAAATGAAACAATTTTAAAATTATATGATCTAAATTACACTTGAGTTATAAACTACAGTTATTAAATTAATATTTTTCATAATTATATATATATATATATATATTAATAATTTATATTAAAATGTAAAAGAAGAATGATTAAGTGAATATATTTTTTAAGGTATGTCAAGATATATTTTTCTATTAAAAAGAACTATATGTAAGTAATTATAGGTCTATAATTGATTTTATGTTCACGCAATTTCTAGTAAGTTTTGTCTTAAAGATTTTATTCTTGAGTTTTAATTACTATTTTTTCTTTTAAAATAAAACATTAAAACATAAATTAGGTATTATCAAAAACAAACTAACATAATCAAATTACCAAATTAACATGATCTTAATTATGAAAACTATTGTCTAAATACACAATAATGATCAAGAGGGAACCTTAAAAAGTTATGACGGTAAATAAGTTAACTTCAGATATTATGGCTCTCACAAACCAGAATTTGATTAGGAACTTAAAATAGTTTTTATCATTCAATTTTAATAGCTAATTTTTTATATAATAATTTTTTTATTAAATTTGAAAATTTTAATAAAATATATGCATGTTATTGAAAAAAATATGTGTAACAATAAACTTTGTTGTTATGTGAAGAATATTTTAATTTGTAAAAAAAAAAAATTATATTTGGTAGTAGTTGTAGTTACATAATCACAAAAGGATTATTTATTCATGTATAAACTATCACTTAGTGTAATTAATATCGGTTGAAAATATTTTAAGATTTGGTATATTAATGGATTATACATTTAATCTCAGTAGTATAAATCCATAACATTTTCAAATGATCTTAGTCCACAAAATTTCAATATAAAAATTAATAAATGGTAGGTACAGCCTTTTGTTATCTTTTTTTCACCCAACACTTGCTTTCTAATTAAATCTTCTATTAATTGTTCGGATTTAATTTTGAATGTTTAGAAATAAACTATATCTATCATGTTATATATAAATCATTTAAAAATATGTTAATTCATCAAATCTGAAAAATCGATAAATTGTATATTGTTATTTCATCAAATATAATTGGTTCATAAATTTTTTTGTCACAAACAAAATTTAGTAACAACACAATTCTCTTTTTTTTTTATCTTTTCACTTTGTGAACTAGTATTTGGTTAAGAAAGATTGTTGTATTTGTCAACTTATGAAGAATACTTGCTTTTGCTTTTTTTTATAAAATGAAAATATAATACTTATATCAGAATAAACAAATTCAGAAAAGCACGTAAGAAACACAATTCAAAAAAACAAAATTTCTTACAACCAAAGACATTAATTAATAAAAAATAAACCATAAAATCTCACATTTTCTTCAACTTAAATGAAAATATTTCTAAAAAGAGAAGTACAAACTTAAAAAAATGGAAACTGGGCACAAAATTCATAAAACAAATTTTTCAGACACTTGAAATACATTAAACACATTAACCTCAACTCGAGCACTATAATTTAAGATTATATCATCAGTTTATACACAATATTCACGTCAAAAAAGAAGAAGAAAAAAGAACTTACAGGAATAGAGAGTAAAAAGTGAAAAAAGACAACAAAACTATACGAATTTACATAGGTAAAGAAGATAAACGAACAAGTTTTTTTGGCATGGAAAGTGGTAGAATGAGTATAAATGAAAAAAAAAACTAATAAAATAAAAGATGTGGCTATAATAATAATTTTAGAAAAATGGGCATTGAAATTATAAAAAAATAGATGAGTAAAATAGTAATAAATATTTAGAAAGTTTCCCTGTATATTGTTTTGTTGTAGTTATAGTTGATAGCATTTATGTGTGGAGTGAGAAAAGTGGTATAAATTACCTTGAATATTAAAGAAGCAGAGCAATGGAGGGGACCATGCAGCCATGCACGTAAACCAAGGATCACTTTTATTCAAATCTGGGCGCCAACACCGACACCGACAACGACAACAACATATGTAGTTGTACATCACCTCTCATTACTACTTATTTCTCACTTTCTATAACCATTTTCAACATCAATTTCACAAACAATTTCAAGATCAATATCACATATTTACTGTTACGGGACGAAATCGAGCTGCTCACGCCACATAGTTGTAGCGAAACTAAATTATTATTAAAAATTAGGTAATGCAATAAGTGTCATTCATTCTACAAATCGAATTCAAAAGATAAGTTTATTAAAATAATATAAATAGCACATATTTCAATAAATAAGGTACGTCATTATCATTTTACATACACCGAATATCTAACACCCTCTTTACTAACTTGAATATTGGATTTCAGGTATTTCTCCTAATTGGCATTCATCCGAGACTGAAAGCCGAAGGAGTAACGCGACGACCAGAAGGATTACAGCAAAACACTAACAACATGTCTCATCTCCTTAATAGGAATAACATACAATTACAACAAAAAAAGATGATGATCGTGAAAAAACACTTCAGGAAACACACACCATATGCATGAATATATTATAGAGAGAATTGGAAGTCGAAGGAAAAAATACGATGCTTAACTGAGACAAAGTAATCTCAACATAATTAATAAATTTAAATTTAAACATAAATAGATTAAATTATCACATAATTAAGTAGTTAATTTAAATACAAATTTAGAAACTATTTTATAATTTTTTTATTGATAATAGAAACTATTATAAATATAAATAATTTTTTAATTTTTATATTAATATTTAATTTAGTTAATATAATAATTAATTATTTTTAATTTCTAAATTTAATTATTATTTAATAATTTTCCTGTACTATCTATTATCTATTGCAACATTTCTCTGTTTAGAAACCTCACCTTTTCAAATTAGACCTAATTAACGTCGAATTATTATTTAAGTGTTTGGAGTAATAAAAAAATCTCAAAATACATTTTTTAAATTTCAAAATATATTTTAAATTACATGATAAAAAAGTTTAAACTATATTTGAGTAAAATAATTTAAATTTTAGATCGTATAATTTAAAAATATTTTTTTATTATATAATCTAAAAAACTGACATATAAATAATTTAGACTTTTTTTTCATATACTGTATAGATATGTATGAAGAGAGCAAGGAAGTAGAGGAATAAAACTCATGTTGTGGTTTTGGGTAAACAGGCTTTTTTGGGCATGGACTCTGATCTTAACCGAATGGCCTCGTAGACATTTGGGTCTTAAAAGTTTTAAGTTTTATAAAAAGGCTGTTTCTTCCTGCACCTTCATATATTCTTCTCCCACCTCTATAAATTTTCATATTTTTTAAAATATCCCTCTGTAATATTCTCGATTATGTAATCCAGAAGTCTTTTTTCAAATTCGTAATTAGCTTCTGGATTACATAAACCAGAAGCCTTTTCCAGATGCATGATTAACTTCCAGATTATATAATCCAGAAGTCTTTTTTAACTTACGGATTACATAATTCGAAAGTCTATTTTTAAATGTGTGTCCGGATTATATAATCCGGAAGTTACTCTATGAAGGTGACACAAGAAGGCTAAAAAGATATTTTTATGTTGTGTATGGAGATGGCAGAAAAACCTATGGAGGTGCAGGAAGAAACAGTCCTATAAAAAATATAAGGCAATTACTTATTGGACCCGATAAATTGTGACCTGCACTCTTCATGTTTATGTGAAGGGTGTTTCTTCCTGCACCAACAAATACAAATATCTTCTTGCATCCCATATTTAACGAAAAGACCGTTTTGCCCTTATTTAAAATGACTTTCTTATTTTTTTTTCCAGAAAATTTTCAAAACATACTTTTCAGAACACATTTTACGAATTATTTCTGAAAATAAAAATTATTTATATATATAACTTATTTTATTAAATTTATTATTTACAAAAACTACATATAATAAATAATAATTATTCAGACAAGTACTATAAATAATTGCACATGTATTTCAACAACATAACACACTACAAACCATCTACCATCATTTATTATACGAGAATATAGTAACTGGAATGAAATCAAATCAATATAAGACAAAGACAAATAACAATAATTAAAAATAACATTTTATGTTATTATAAACTATTTACAATAAATTTAATATATAATATGTATATTTTAAAATGAATAATTAGTATAAACTTTAATCACCTTAAAATAAATAAAGAATTTTATTATGTAATTAGTTAGCTTGTGTCACGTAAGAAAACATTAATATATTAATGGTCAACGTCTTAATTGGGCAGGTGAATTAAAAATATTAATTTAAAAAATTGAAAACTGAATGTTTCTGTTGTAAGATGTGATGACAAAAATTACATATTAAAAAAAATGAGAGCCATAATTGTATATTTTGTGAAATTTTCATTACGTTCAGTGCGCATCTTAGCCATTAAAAGGATTTATTTATTCTATTAAAAATGGTATAATACAATGTTTCAAACATTTTATCTTTTTTTCAGCTTCATTTAAAGGGCAGAAGCTTTTCATTATTGGGCCATGGGCCAGTTGCATCCAATCTAATTTGTAGCTTGGCCCACTTCTATAATTACAATATTATACATGTACCTATTTTAAAGCTTTTTAAATGTTTTACAAATAAATTTAGATGTTAAAAGAACAATATTATAAACGTATTATGATAAAAAGAAAAATAAATAGATAGAGAAAGTACAACAAACCATATACTTTTATTTAGTGGAAGAATAAATAAAGAGAAAGAGAAAAAAGTTAAAATAAATATTTTCTTATCATTTATTTATTGTTAACTAAATTCCGCACAGATATTTTTATTTTATATAAATGAACATTTGTAATGAGATAAATTACAAAAAAAAGACACTGGTAGTTGTAGATTACGCGTGAGGTGTGAAATGTCGCGTGCTGCATAACGTGTTTTCTGTGTATTGCATGCGTTGCACCACTTTTCCTCTTTTTCCTTTTCCCACTATCACAATTAATATCTTACCCCATCTACATATCACCTTATTTATCATCAAATTTTTAATTTTTTTTAAATAAAATAAAATTCAGAACCAGACTAAGAGGTGGGATCTCCAACACACTCCGCACGCCGAGACTACAACTCGTGCGTAGAGATATATATTATGGGTGATCCGATAACGACCCGATAGGGGTGGCCTGTTAAACCCAACAAATATTCGTTAAAATAGGCTCGAAAGAGCTCTGATACCAAGTTAAGAAGTGAACTTTAAGTCTAACTTAACTTCATAAAATCGAGTCAATGAAGTAAACTTAAGACTCTAATCTCTAGTTAAGGTAGGATCTCGACCTAATGTAAAATTAAATTTTGGACTTAATATATTATTTAATCAAGGCGTGAAGTTGATAGTTTATTATAAATCAGAGTGACATGAAAGGCATGAAAAATGTCAATGAAGTGACGAAAGCATAAAATTTTATATTTTGTTTCAACTTTGGGGCAAGTGTGAGTGTACAATAACTTATCAGTGATAGGTGATATGATCCAATAGGAAGATGATCATGCAATTATCTTATGTGAAATATGATTATTTTTTTATGTTAAACTTAAAATCAGTATGCATGGGAAGTTTTTGTTTATTTTATTTTTAAAAAATAGAAAAGAGAATAGTTTAAATATTTTTTACGTATCAAAATAAAAATATCTACATAAAAATCCTTTGTTTATTTAATTTTTTGACAATTAGAGAAAATGTGAACACCTACTCCAATAAATAAGAGGTTTTGAATTGTCACAACGAATGAAAGCGACATTACAGCAACTGAGTCCAGAGACTATACACAATTCCATCACTAACTACTTTATATCTAACAGTCACCCACTCAACAGTGTGAAAAACATAGAAAATTCAAAAACATCAAGCAAATAAAACACCTTTTTTACACTCAACAATTTTATAAGTAAAAAAAAGACAGCAAGCAAATAAAAGTTAAAAAGTTCAATCCAAACACATTCTTTCCTCGTGCACGGCACTTCATTCACCCAACTCAAATTAGGAAATATAAATTTTTATATTCATAAATTACACGCTATTTAAGAATTTCATCTCAGGTTTAAATACAATGTTTAACCTTATCCAAACTTAATAGGAGAAAGAAACATGTTCTAGAAGTTTCATTATTTAAAATTTAATTATAAATATTTTACGCACATATAAAAATGTATTTACTGAGCTATGCCTATCTACGACACTGCCGTCAGAGGAATATAAATAACTATAAATAACATTGATTGAATTTCATCACCAATTATTCACATTAAAATATATTGGTGTGAGTTGGAGAACCACATAAAAGATTATGATATTTATAAAGTTGAATTAGTTTTAAAGTTATTTTTAATAATAATATGAGAGTTATTTTAAGTTTATTTTAATAAATACTTGTAAGTTATGTAACACAGATATGGATACGGACACTGATATAATATGAATACGAACACGGAGATATATATAATCTCTAAAATGTAGGATACGAGAACACGAATTTATATATTATATAATTTTAAATTATATAAATTAAAAATCAATATTTATGTGCAAAAATATGTTTTAGATTCTTTTAGGAGTAGAAATATATTTTTCATGACTGGTTCAAAAAAATTTGTTCCTTATTTTTATCATCATAATAAAAAATTATATAATAAATTTAAGTTTTTAGAAAATTATTGTACTTATAGTTTAAAGTTGTGTTAAAACCGTGTTAGAATTTTCAAAAATCCAACAAATATTTTTTAAATTGAACACTTCACCGATAAGTGTCCTAGGAGTATCGTATGAGTGTCAACACCGATACGGATGTCCGACACGGATACGCTCATTTAAGTGAAGTGTCCGAACCTCATAGCTTGTAAGACTTATTAGATTATGCACTATCAGTTTATTATCCGATCATCCATAATATGTAGTTTCACACTCTATGTAGGGAAAGTGTATTAAAAATTTCACATCAAATAAAAATTAAAATATTTCATCATTTTATAAGTTGGATTTATAGTTTGTTTAACTATTTTTTTAAAATACATAACTTTTTAAATTGATCTTATAATATTATTCATATTAATATTAATATGTTCCATATTATTCATTTAAAATATTATTCATAACTTTTTAAAATACATAATTTTAGCCATTTAGGCATATTATTCATATTAATATGTTCCAAAACCCTAAATTCTTACAATGTTAAATTTTAGCCATTTAGGCATAGCTATAGTATTCATATAAATATTTTCCAAAACCTTAAATTCTTATAATTGCAAGGGAAGTTCATGGTGAAAACAGAAACTAAAAGGAGTGTGTGGGTGTGGTTGTTAACAAATCCTTTTATTTTATTTTATACTATAATTTTTAAGTAGCTTTTCTAAAAAAAAGGAGATAAAGTAGCTTTTGGGTATTAAGCAATTAACCATTAAATATAAATTGAGATATCTTATATTTATAAAAGAAGAAAATTTATATTTAAAAAAAAATAATTATGTGTCTAAGGAAATAAAAGTGATATTTTTTTAAAAATATAGATATATATCCTGAGAATTTTAATAAAACGAGATATGAGAAATATGAGGGAGTTTTTTGGTCTGAAAGCAATTTAGCGACAGATTCTATATACATTAGATGAATCTGCTAAGATCCACGCGTATAAGACAAAAGTCGAAATTCTGAAATATTTTGGCGAAATCTATGATACTCAGATTCAATATTCCTAAGCATTATCATTCTCGTAATTAAAAATAAAGAAAATTTCGTACCCACGTGTAATCCACTCATGTTTTGTCTGCCACATTCTTCGTTTATATTGGGAAATAATTAATATTTAGGAATAATTATATTTTTACAGTATTTATTTACAGACACCTTATCTATAAATTATTAATATATAGATCACTAAATTAAATCATTTACACCAAGTCCATTTAAATAGATATAACTAATATAAATATTAATATATTATATAATCCACATAAAGTTAATTATTAAGAATTATAAATTTGACTTAACTTTAAAACTACTTCATATCTAATAAATCACAATGCTAATAAACATATTTGGTATAATAACATGTATTCAATTAAATTGTATAACTTACTATTAATATGTTTCATAAATGAGATAATTTATACAATAAAAAAAAATTCTCAAATACAATTAGTTTTAAAGATAAAAAATAATTAATCATAGTATTGATTAAATTATATATTACTTATAGACAAAAAATTATTAATATTTAAAATAATTTTTATTATTAATAAAAATTTAAAAAATAATTTCTAAATTAATATCTAAATCAGCTATCAGTTTTAAGTATCAAAGTTTTAGTTATTAGTATTTTAATAATTAATTTATTTATGTAATTTTTGTTGTTTACCTTAAAAAACATAACTAATATTTTTTATAATTTTATAATTTGAAAAGAAAATGAGTTATCGAGTTAAAATAATTTGAAATAGTGACGTACAGTGAGTCTATGTCAGGGTGACCTGTAATGGGGGGAAGAAGATAAGGAATTTATGTGATGTCTCCCACCTCATTCATTTCCTCTTTATTCTAAAATATTATAATTAAAAAGAAAATTATTTTTTAATAAAATATAAACTTTACTTAAAAAGATGAATTAATTTTAAAATTACATTATATTATATCAGTTGCAAACAAACCTAACACATTCTAATATAGAATGATGAAAATAACACTTTTCCGTACAAAACTAGAAACATTCAACTCTTTCTTTTCCCATTAATAAATCTTTTAGGACCCAAAAATAACTTCAAATGTAGCTTTCTGGCTTTTTAATTAGGTTTTCCACTCTAGTTTTTCTTTTTGGCATTTTGTGCTAACATGTTTCGTTATGTTATTGTCATTGAATTTCAACTTCTTAAATAATCATAGAGTAAAGAGTAGTAGCTGTGAATAATATATGCAAATTCATTATTTTCCTACCTCATTTTAAAATTGGATTTATAACTTCAAAAAAATATCTTAAAAAGATATGCATAAAGAAAAAAAAACACATTTTTTATTTTTATCATATGAGTGAAAGTCAGGATAGGATCGAAAATGACTATGATACTATGTTACAGAGTGGACTTTAAGCCTAACTCAACCCCATAAAACCGGTTCATAAAATTGACCCACTTATATATTAAATAAGACTCTAATTTCTAGTCGATATAGAATTTCCAACATACATATCCATATAAATCGAATAAGAATACACCTATATAAAACGGTCAAACATACATATTCCACATATTAAAATATATAATAATACATAATTAATTAATAATGAAAGTGTTTTGAGTTTTTTCTTTAAGAATATCAAAATGTCTTTCCTTTTTCGCATCAAACATCTACTCATTACAAAAATCCTATGTGTCAAAGAATTTAATAAAACACTATTTATACGATAAATATTTAATTTGTGTTTAATTTCAAAACAATGTTAAATTCAGTGGTAATATTATTTCAACACAATAAAAATCATTTAAATATATCTGTTGAATTAACTGTTACTAAAATTAATATTTTTACTAATTTATGATTGAAAATAGTATAAAATAATAATATCGAATAATAGTATAATAATTTTACTATTTATGATAATTTCTTAATTGTAGTAATTAAATTATTGAGTTTATTATGTGAATTTGAATAATTCGTTTCCAGAAATTGTTGTAAGATCCGCTACGTGAATTAACTTTCAAACAAAAACTTATATAATTTCAATATTTTAAGATAAACTAACTTGCATATAACTTTATATTTAAAAATTATTATTTTCCAATCAATCGAACACCTTTTTTTTTTCTTTTTCCATCTATATTCTCTTTCTTCTATCAAAACTGTTCAAATTTATCTGTAATAATATATTCAAAATCCTGCATATTATAATTAAAAAAATATATTTTTATTAAAATGAATTAATTATAAAATAATAGAACATCACTCTTACACCACAACTGTGCATTGTATTTGTAAAGTAATGTTTTTCATAATTTTTTTACTCACAAATTCTGAACTGAATTATATTAATCCAGCTCATTTTACAGTGATCTTTACAAGATGAGTGACGACAGGTGTTAACATCACAATAAAAAAAATATACTTCATAAATCAATAAAATAATATTTTAATTATATTTAATTTTAAATATTAAAAATTTATATTATTATAATGTGATGTGAAATAAAAATTTTCTTTAAAAAGATATAAGTGTAAATATGTATTTAGTGATATTCTGACAATGAAGTGGGGTGGATGGTAGAAAAAGTCTTTTTTCCAACTCATTTCTGACTCAGCTTTTTAAGATATAATTCCAAATGCTGTTGATTTCGACCTTCCATAACTTCAGCTGCAATGGAAACGAGAGAAACAGAAAAAAAAAAACGTGACGGAAAAGATATAAAAGAAAAAAAAAGGTGAAATAAAAATGATTTTCATTTCAACTAGTAATTTATTTTTCAATGGTGAGTGTGCTTGGTTATGCAACTCTAAATATTACTATTTTAATTTTTTTTTATATTATTTAATTTTAAACTTATTCTTTTGTGACATTCTATATAAACTCCGTTATCAAATATAATTTTCCCTGCAATTATTATTACGTGTCAGAGGTTTTCATTATTAGACTTAGTTTTTCATCACATCTTTACCTAACACATGTGCCATTGATTCTTGCAGTAGTAAGAGGAACTAGCTTTGGGTTATTTGAGTTTATGCTTTTTTCTATTTAGCAAGGTCTTGGCTTTGGTGAGGAAAAACACACTGAAGATGGCTGTGAATGGATCAACACTCTTTGGAGTGATTTTTGCAATCACTCTTGTTTTAATCTCACCCTCTCTTTCTCTCTCTGTTCATCAAAACATAAACGACAAAACCATGAATTCCACCACCGTTGAGATGGCGGAGGAGGGTGCTGGTTTTCTTTCTAAAGTTCTGAACTTTCTATGGAGCTCAGGATCAGGATACCAGCATACTTGGCCGGTAACCGTCTACTCTTCTCACTCACCAAAACTCTTCTCTTTGTTTCTCATTATTTAGTTTATTTTATTACTGATGATGGTGGTTTAATTTGCAGGACATAGAATTTGGATGGAGAATAGTAACAGGAAGCATAATAGGGTTCTTAGGATCTGCATTTGGGACTGTGGGAGGTGTTGGAGGAGGTGGAATATTTGTAACCATGCTTTCCATTATCATTGGATTTGATCAAAAATCAGCAACTGCAATCTCCAAATGTAAGCACTGCAGATCTCTCTCTATACATATACATATATATATATATGTATATATATGTATGTATATATATGTACTGGTGCTGCAACAAAGTAGTTCAGATAAAAAATCTTCTGCTCTCTACATTTTTCTGAGTTTATGAACTAGTTTTTTGAAAACAAAAACAAGAATAAGAGTTGCTTGCAAATTTTCTCAAATTTAGGCTATTTGTAGTTAAATTTCCTTGCAAACTTTTGATTCGTTTTCATTAATTTACAAACTACAACCATTACCAATGAAATTTGTGTATTTATTTGCTGTTAATGTTAAGACCAGTAATGGTAAAATAACATGGTTATATCTAAATTTTCCAAGAGTCTGCAAGTTGGATTGTGTTAGGTTTGAACAATTCTATCACTCCATTAAAGAATGAGATTTGATTTGTTCGTGTTTCTGATTTTTTTTATCAGACTCTATTTAACCTAATCAACTTGAAAATATATAATTCTTCACTGTAACATAGAGATGATTGGATTTCTTGTTTATATCAATTTATGATTAATTAATGCCATGATATGATTTACTATAATTTATGCTCTTCAATTAATGTGAAAAAGAATAAAATATTAATATGATAGGATACATCCTAAATAAGAAAAACACGTTGAAAGAGTTTAAAGGACAATCTTTTTCTTTTTTAAGGTGAGTTTTGTCTGATTACTAAATAAAAACTAAGATTTTGTTATGATTATCTCTGTGATCAAAATTCTATATGTCGCTTTTGTTAATTGAAAACCGAAGAACCCTTATGTTGCGGGGGATTTTTTTTCCTCACTTAAATATAAAGTAATAAAAAAAATAATTATAATTGCAATTAAATATAGCAATAGAAATAATATTATAAGCATATTATAAATATCTAAACAAAGGAACTAAACTATTTTACCACATTATCACCTCCATCACCTCACATAATCATTATTAATTTGCATACATCTTTTACTTTTGCTCTTCTTTAATTTATTTTTATCTTTGTCTATGTTTTTCTTTGATAAATTAATAGTAAAAAAAATGATTTGTAAGTTGAGCATTTTTTAATACTAAAAGCTGAGCACGAGGGAAACAATGGCGGTTGTGTTTGTCGGGGCTTTCGACACTTCAATCCTTATTCATCATCATAGCTACCATTTGCCCACTTTTGGACAAAGTTGTGGTTATAAACTTTTCTTATTTTATTCCATAATCATACTAGTTCTACTTTCTCACACTCTCTCTTTACTTTTGTGGTGATGGAGATTGAGGGTGAAGGTAAATGAGTGTCACCTTGTTTGCTTCTATGAGAGACGGAGGTCGAGGTTGAGAGTGAGTGAAAAGTTGAGAGTATTTAGGATCCTCTCATAACTGAACAGAAAGGAGAGTGGAATGAGATGAAAAGACCATGGTGCCCTTCTTCCAATAATATTAATAATGAAAATTATTATTATTAATAATTTTATGTTAACATAATATATTTTAAAGAATTATAAATAATATTAAAATTATCTAAATGAAATAATTTAAGTAACAAAATTAATTTAAATTAATAAAATGAAAAATAATAAAATTATATTTACATTTAAAATTATATTTAATTATTTCTTTGAATTTTATTTTTTTTTGTTTTATTTATAAATGAAACTTTAAATTATTTTAATTAACTAAAATATGCAAAAATTAATATTTTTTTTTATATATAAGGGTAAATTTGTAATCTTACCATTTACACTATTCAAAATAATTTAAAATACTCTATAACCATCAGAGAGTATCTCAATAAACTTTCTTTACACATCTATTCTAACATACACTAATCTAAACACACTACTTTTTTTCACACTTTCTTCTCATACTCTCACTCTCCCACACCCTCAACTTTCCACTTCCCAATCCAAACAAAGTCTTAATATATGGATTTTTTTTATAATTTTGTATATATTTTAAAAAGTTTATAATATCAATATTCCACCACAAATTTATAATTCTTGAATTTGTTACATAATAGTTTAAAAGATTTGTTTCTAATTATGTTACTCATAAGCAATTCATATCACATTAAACAATTTTTGTATCTTTCTCTGTCGGTTGTATTATTTATTACATTTCTTATTCTTTTTCTCCCTTTTCTCTCCTTCAAATTACACTTTTTAATTATTTATTATTATTTATTGTAGATCCATAGATTAGAATTAAGGAGATTTAATAAGTGAATGTAAACCTTATAAATCGCCTTTATATCAATATTTTTAAAAGTAAAAAATTACCTATAAAATTTATATGCATAGTAATAACTTCGGAATGATATAGACTTTTATGATGTTTAATATTTTTTTTTTAAAAGGGATGAATAATATTAGATAAAGATAACTATTGTTTTTACACTTTGAATTTAAATAAAAATAAAAATCTATCTGGAGAGAAAGAAAACTCTGGTATTCTTTTTTCTTAGTGAGGAAAAGTTGCAAGGAAATAAAGAACATAGAAAGAAAGTGGAAAATATGAGAACCTTGTTCTCTAATTTGTAAACTGTAATGTCCCCAAAGAGTTATTGGTTAGATGAAAATGAATAAGTTGAGTGGTTGGAAAAGTATTGAGGTAGAGCTTTTTGCTGAGGTTATTGTTTAGAATGTTGTCTGTGAGATGAGATTTGTGAGTGCTGATGGTTTGATATGTATGAAGGTATGATTACGGGTGGAGCAGCATCGACTGTTTTCTACAATTTGAAGCAAAAACACCCAACACTTGACATGCCAGTCATTGATTACGACTTGGCACTTCTTTTCCAACCAGTGCTGGTGCTTGGAATCAGCATTGGAGTTGCCTTCAATGTTATTTTTGCTGATTGGATGATCACAGTCTTGCTAATAATCATCTTCATAGGCAAGAACAAGAACTATTAACAATTTAACTTCTCTTCTTTCGCTGCCACTCTTTTGACGTAGCTTTATCTGAACAGGAATTGCAACCAAGGCACTTCTAAAGGGGGTTGAGACATGGAAAAAAGAAACCATCATCAAGAAGGTGCTTTAACATTTTTTCACAAAATCTTTCATCACTAATAAATCTGTGTTTGTTTTCTTACACCCTTTTGTTGCATCTCCTGTTATAATTCCAGGAATCTGCTAGACAATCACAGTTAAATGGTATGTGGGTCAGTGAAAAGTGTATTGTAGATGTTTGTTCTGAGTTTAGTTTGTCTGTGGTTTCCAAGACTATCATGTCATATATTCCACACTGTAATTAGGCACTGAAAGAACCGAGGAGGTCGCATATGAGCCTCTACCAGGAGGTCCACCAGCCGCAAGTAATAACACAGCTTCCAAAAAATCCGACCAAAAGGTGAGACTGATGAATTAAACATAAAAAATAACATCAATGGCGACTCACTTTGTATTAAAAAAACAGTTTTGGTCACTAAACTTTGTCACTAAGCAGATTCTATTATTTATGAGAATGACACATGTGAGTGCCATGCAGAGATCTCTTGTTGGGAATATTCGCTGGAAAACACTTGGAATGCTTTTCACTGTCTGGATCGTTATACTTGCATGCGAGATTGGAAAAGTTGGTATCTGATGAGCAATTTAAATCTGCAATTTCCATTTTCTTACTTTCTTTGTTGAATGTGTGATTAAACCATGGCTTTGTTTGTTTTCAAACAGAGTCACACAACAACTTGTTCAACGGATTACTGGATACTTAATCTATTACAGGTGCATAAATATCATTTCCACATGACATGACACGAACTACAACAAAGTTGCATTTGGTTCGAATTACAAAAAATGCAGAAGGGCATGGCATGATAGTGATCATATTTCTTAGTTTTTTTGCAGGTTCCTGTGGCATTAGGAGTGACAACCTTTCAGGCCGTGCGTTTATACAAAGGGAAGGCAGTGATAGCATCGAAAGGAGATCAACAAACACAATGGAGAGCACACCAGTTGATTCTGTATTGTGCATGTGGCATATGTGCTGGTATGGTTGGTGGCTTGCTTGGTCTTGGTGGAGGTTTCATTTTGGGACCTCTTTTCCTAGAGTTAGGAATCCCTCCTCAGGTACCACCTTTCATCCTTCTACCACATAGTACAATTGATTGAGACATGTGGAAAACTTTGTGAGTGACACTTTTGTTTTTTATGCAGGTGTCAAGTGCTACAGCTACTTTTGCCATGACATTTTCTGCATCTATGTCAGTGGTGGAATACTACCTCTTGAATCGGTTTCCCATTCCTTATAGTAAGTATGGTGAATGATTTATAATGGGAGTAAAACTGATATTGAAAGTGAGAACTTTATGGCTTTAAATCATATTCACTCTTTGATTGGCTCTTGTAGCTCTTTACTTTGTGGCTGTGTCCACTTTTGCTGCCTTTGTGGGGCAAGTTTTAGTGAAAAAGCTGGTGGCCTTGTTGGGGAGAGCATCACTCATCATTTTCATCCTCTCTGGCACCATTTTTGTCAGTGCACTATCACTAGGCAAGTCTCATTACCACTTGTGTTCATGCCTAAAGCCTTCTACTTTTGCAATCTTTTATTAACATTGTTTCATTTTTTACCTCTATAATATCATTGCAGGTAGTGTGGGCATAGCAAGCATGGTCCAAAAACTTGCCCATAAAGAGTACATGGGTTTTGAAAACCTTTGTACCTATGCAGCCTAAGCATCAAAATTCAGGCTGTTTGTAGATTCGATTTCAAGGAAAGGACTATTTAATTCACATTTTTCAATTCGAATTTTTTTAGCAAGTCTTAATTTTAGTAATGTTTTGGCAAGAATTTTAAGCAACAAAAATTCAGCATTTAATTGTTTGTCAATCATGTCTGTATCTTGGATGTAGTTCTCACGTAAGAAAATTATCAAATGTCTCAAAAATTCTCACTTTTTAACTTTTTTTTATTCATTATCAGTTTAAATTATCTTGTGATAGTAATTTTAATTATTACTATTTTTATTTAGACTATGTAATTGAAAGATGTGTCTATAACTACAAGATATGTTCACAAGAGTTGTAGCAAATAATTAATGTGTAGTTTTGTTATCTATTAAAGACTGCTATGAAAAGTAGTTTTGCATTTCTTTTGGACCAAACCCCAGCATGATGAAATTATATATGGTTTATAAAAGTGAAAATACTAGTTAAAATATCACACATATTATTTACATATTAGATTAAATTACTTATTATATTGAAAGTGCACTTGATAAAATAATTTTCTTACTTTTTAAAGTCAACCTGAACAAATTTCAGAGTATAAACTGTTTTAATTTTGATTTGAATAAATTTGAAAACTTTGGATGAGTGACATAAAAAAAATATTGCATTAATCTTTAAAATATTTGTAAGTTGTAGTTAGGGATACACAACATTTTAAAAAAAAAAGATACTGAAAGAATTGTAAACAAAATAATTTTATATTAACTTTTTAAATCTGTTAACTCGTATTAGCTCAATCTATATAACTTTTTTTTATTTTGGTACTTTTAGGAGATCTTATATTTTAAAATAAAAGTTGATAGCTCGACCCATATAATGTTCCTTTTTTATTTTTGTTTGGTACTTTTATACAAGGATCTTATACTTTTAAAGTAAAAATGGATAATAATTAATAGGCAACTGCTTCCTACACCGTATGACTGCATCCAATCAACAGAAAAAAAATCGAAAATATCCTTAAAAAAATTGAGTACATATAAAATTACATTTCGGATTTTTCGGAACACAATAATCTCTTTCAGATAATTTTTTCTGGAATATATTATTTTCAGTTTCGGATTTTTTTATCTAGAATGGGATTTTAATTTTTTTTTTGGATTTTTATATCCAAAACATAAAAATCTCTTCCGGATTTATTTGTCTGGCATTATTTTCAATTCTGGATTTTTATTTAAAAAAAAAGATATTTTCAAAATTATGTTGGATGCAGGTTCAAAAGTGTTGGATGCAGAGAGCATTTGCCTAATTAATATTTTATATAAAATTTTATTTACATTAATTTTTTTATATATATCATTTCATTCATTGAAATATTATTGATTTTTTTTAGGTATTAAACCTTCTTTTTCTTATATTATTAAAATTTGATTTAATTTTATCATTATTTCTTATATTTTTATTTTTCAAAACTAATATCAATTATTATAATTAAGTAAATAGATCTAAAGAAAAAAAAAAAAAAAAAAGTTGAAAACTGTCAGTCAGTCCACCTCCATCTTAATCTTATGACAGAACAGATTATTATTTGCAATTTGTAATCAGTAGAACTTGACGAATGAGGCCAAAATGAGGTGCGTGGAACCATTTTGACACCCCTAGCTAGAAGGTTAGGGCCATTGCACTAATACATTGTCAACATCAAACGTTTATGAAGTTGTTCAAAGTATACTGTTTCAGGAGACAACAGAAATAAATGAGATGTTCTGGTTTGATACTTGTACTCGCCTGCACAGTCTTTAATGGCAAAATGTTTGGTGGAAAATGGTATGTTGATAACTGAACTAAGCATATCAATGAGATAAAAAAAACAATATAGTACAATTATTGACACGCCAGGCTTGCACTTAGCCTCTTTCATTAACCCCGAATAGTTAACTACTGCTACAAATTATTATCGATGTCTGTGAAACGGGAAACCGAAATATAAATGTGCACATGAATTTGTTCAACACTTGGCTGAATAACCCTTTTCAGAAAATAAAAACTTTGATACATGTGATGTTCTCTAGTTCATCACGTACTGAATATGCAGCTTTTCACGATCTAGCAGTGAGTTAATTCAAATAATAAAGTGACTTACATTTGGTGCAGCAAAAAAAGGTATGGGAAAGGATACCAATTAGAAAATGCTTTCCCAAGGCAACCATTATACTTGTTTCTTTCCATATAATGTTGTTTGTTTACTTTCAAGAAACATTATTGTGTTCTATAACTCATCTTTTACATTTTTCACTTTTAGATATTTGTTGATGGATCCAGCCAATTCTTTCAAACTAGATTTTGTAGAAAGTTTGATCTGCATAAGAAAATGTTTGGTTATATGAAGTGGTAGTACCTATATAAACGGAAATTCTATCACAAAAATCAGAGTGCCGAGAAGTACTTACTGGATTTGCCTTATCATCTGCTCTGTAAAGCAGAAGTGTGGGGTAGTCATTCACCTGAAATATCAAGCAAAGGTGAAATGCATCTTCAGTAAACATAAACTTTCATAAAGTTAATGGTCAATATGGAAAAACCATTTGTCCTGGATAAAACCCCAGGATCTTAAACTTGTTCACAATAGATTCTGTGAGTGTTCTGTTATTGAAAAATAGAGTCAAAAAAGCTTTTCATGAGGCTTACTTGTAGGTTTGGATGTTCATTCGCTGAAGCATCTATCCTTGCAAATATTAGATTACTTGATCCTTTGTAGTGCTTTGCTAGCTTCTCTACTTGCTTGCTAGTGGCCTCACAGTTGATACACCAAGGTGTAAACACCTGTTTTCAGTCACCACTCATGAGGACAAATCCACCAAGGAGTAGTCAATAATACAATATTCTTTTTTGGAAAAAAAATTTCCCTAGCTGACAAAAGTAATATTTTCAACAAAATTTGTGCAGTTATTGTTAATTTGAGCAACACATTTTAAAATCTCTCTTATTTGAATTCAGAGATATTGCGTAGTCTCCATATTGAAGGGAAATGGGGAGATGGTGACTAAAATAGACTTTCAGAAAATGATGACTCCTTCAACAGTGTAGGCACTACTTGCCCCCTTCCCTAAACTAAATGCTTAAGCTATGAGGTGAACACACACGAATGACATTATATAATAACTTGTCCAAAAAGCTGACTTTGTCTTTCAGTAAATACACTTGAATAATTTTATTTTTTATATCCAACACAAACAAACTAATGAAGTTGGAGCACATGACATATAATATAGAAGGGATGAAACTCTGCAAACCTCCAAGAGCACATCCTTTTTGCTGCTCAAGATTTCATCATCAAATGTTTTCCCAACAATAACATGTACACTTGCTTCAGTCTGCAATTTCCAATGCCATGATGATTAATTAACAACACATTGAAATAAGTTTTAGAACTAAAATAAATAACTTTTATTGTTATATTATATTATTATAATCATAGAGCACACTATATATCTCTAAGAATGATTCTGCAATATTTTATACATTCAATCTAATTTGAAAGAACTAGTGCCACATGATGATATGGCAATGATAGCAGCCAATTTCTGGAATTGTCTGAAACTAAAGCTAGCAAGACATCTTACACGTATAAGAAAATTATGCGGAAAATTTTAAATGGTACTCACATTATCTGGAATTGGCTGTGACTTGAAGTAAGGTGACAACGAACCTTGCACAAGATTATTGCAGAAGTCCTGCAGAATGCCATTTAACATTAATTAGTCTGGAAAGTAGGTGATCACCAAAAGAATAATTTACATAAAACAAGATAGTACTTGAATATTGCTTTTTGTTGGTTTTGATTCCAACAAATATTTTGAGCTCATTCCATTATCAAACGCGGCTACCTGTTTGGCAAACAAAGAAGTAAATCACATCAGTACCCAAGATTATTTAAACTAATAAAACAATCCAAAAATATCATTGTAACCAACTAGTAAACTAACCACAGTATTTTTTGATTCTTCAAGACCAAACAATGTTAAGAAGGGCTTTGCAAGGTTCTCTTCATCAATATCCACATATATAAACATTATCTGCATTTAAACAAAAGAATTAGGCCAGAAGTTCTTAAAAATGCAGGAAAATGGTTTTAAAGCCCCAAATGTAAGCCAAAGTAAATAATCACCTTTGACTTCAATGTTCTTGCAACATCTTGAAGAGGATCAAGAAGATTCTTGAAGTCATCAATGTTTGCAAAGACCAAAACCTAGAAAAAAGTAAATAATTAACCTTGATTATTAGTAACTAGTAAGCTTGAATAGAAACATTATGAATTAAATCAACAAGGAACAGTCCATACAGCCTGTGATGAGTTAAATTTATTATTGGTAAACAATAAAGAAGACCCACTTGTTGATATGCAGTTGGAGAAACTTTAGGAAGTCTGCTAGTGGCTTAGTTTCGGCAAGGTTTTTTTTTAGTCTTTTAACCAAACTACTGCTATTGAATATCAAAGTAAATGAGAACAAGCACAGCCAAGTTCTGAACCAATTTTGTTGTTCAGATCTCCGGAATATTTTGTACAAAACAAGTTACTACTCAATAACTTCCAAAAAGACATTTATTTCCTTTACATATATATACTCACATTTGTTTCAATTACCAATAATCAAGGTGGTCACCAAGTGATCAACACATGGCAAATCATAGACGAGATTATGATTTTGATAAGATGAAAGACTTGCTAGAGTGATTACTTGAGTTATTTTTCATTGGTATTACATAGTCAAATAGGAATTTATACCTAATAATTAAAAGTAAAACCAACCAGTGTCAAATAATCAAAATCTGGTCACTGTTCATCCAGAACATTCATTAGCACCAGAAGAGTATACTGTAATTAACTCTGATAATAGTCAGATTTATTGAATATTGTCAAAAATCTTTTAATGCTGGGTATCATATGCGTAATTTGGAGCACCGTATATATGCATATACCTAGATGAATTACAAAAGAATATCTATTGTAGATTAAAACATGGATATAATACCGACCTGAAGCTTGACAGGGCTGGCATAGACTCTGACAGAATTCATTTCAGTCAGCTTTGTAACTAATGGAAACTTGTTGTAGTCTACAAACTCCAGTATCTTATTCATTGTGAAAGCTCCATCTGCACAATGAGGAAAGTTTTGCATGTTGCTTTAGTAAGTCCTCACTCCTCACCATTTGGTGTGATTGGTTGGGGGAAAAACAGACAAAGGTAAGAGAAAAAAAATCATACTATAAGTAAACAAGCCTATAATGTGGTTCTAACAAATTTTAACTGCATAAATAACATAAATATGATATGTACGTAGAATACATTGCTCAAGTTAACAGAAAAGCCGGGAGATTCTAGTTTATTATTCTCTTTGCATGGTTCTAATTTGCAACAAGTATGGAGTTTACATATTAAGTTATAGCCACTTTAAGTGATACCCGTATGACCAAATAATACCAATGTCTGTTTTACTTATATTTTAATTAGGAAACAGTACAACGAATTCAACATATGGCTAGAAAGTTACAAACCAACAACAGACTCACCATATGCAGTGTATCTTTCTGGTTCACTCTTAACAATCCCAAGAAAACGACCTGTAGGATTGATAGCTGGATAAAGAACTCGGGCAACCTCTACCTGATTCACTTCAACAAACTGGATTTCATTATCAGACTTTGCAGCACTCACAAATTCTTCATAATCAGGTCCCTGCGATATATAAAAAAATGTTATAATACCACCCTACTAAATTCAGGGGTAATGTAAATGTTTTTCTATCAACAGAATTCATTAACAAAAAATAATCTGCAGCACCAAATATTACATTAATTGATCAACTCCACAAAGCTCACTCGTCTGAACCTTGTGTCAATTTGGAACCTCAAGTATGATAACCCTAGCATACCTTGAATCATAATTTCACTTACCTCAAATTTATCAAACTGACCAAGGAGAAACATTTGATACTTTCTCAGAAACTTCTCTGCTTCTACCACTGAACTTATCCGAATAACAGGAGAACCAGTCTTTTTTCTTGCCCATATCACTATATCATCCCTGAAAGCATCATGGAAACAAAATAAGCCGATAAACATTCCAAGCAAAACAGCGCACACAAACATAGGATACATGTGTCAGATATGGGAATATGATTATTTCAAAAGTATATAGTATCCAGATATGAACAAAAATTCATAAAAAATAGTATATATATAACTGCAATTCAGCAAATCAAAATTAAGAACATAGTTCTTGGACATTATTAAAAACACATTATAAATCATTACCATCATAAGTTACTAAGTTACTTCTTGAATAGTCCTGTTAATTTCATCCCTTTCTTGAAATCGTACATAAAGAGGACAATTTCGAAAAGGCTCATTAAGGGACAATGTTTCGATGTATCTACATTATACATGTTTTCTAAGTCTCACGTAGCAGCATTAGATTTTCATAACCTTTTTTAAGGGTTTGAATACTTCACCAATACATATCAATGAAGTGCAGAATCACCATTGGATACATATCGGAGAAACCAATTATAAGTGAGAAGAGTTAGAGCATCTTACGAAGTAAAACCACCAGAGTAGGGCTGAGAGGTGCCATTGACAAAGAGAAGCAAAGTGGGGAAGCCTTTGACACCAAGGAAAGATGCAGGCTTGGGATACCTGTCAGCATCAAGTTTGGCCATAACAAGAGGGATTCTCAATTCCCTCAGAGAAGTTGCAGCCTCAGCAAAATGGGGCATGATCTCAGCACTCCTTGGACACCAAGGCGCATACCCCAGAACCAGAACAAACTCGTTTCCATTAACAACCCTCTCTGTGTTGTCGTTGTTGAGCTCAATAACGATTCTTTGGGCTTTGCTTAAAACCTCTGCTTCTGATAGTTTATCGCCACCCCCATCTGCTTCACGCTCTACTTCCTCGTCCACTGCTAAAAGCTCCTCCAACTCATCCTCAATCTCTGTTGCAACGTTAAACTTCAGTACGAGGAGAAGGGACAGGAGGACGAAGATGAACCTTAAAGTGGGTTTTCTCGTACACATGTTTTTTGCCTACTAGAATTGGTTGGGGATCAAGATCTGATGGGGTTTCTGAAAAGTTCAGGAAATTGGGAAAAGTGGCACAATGCACATCAGTGAAGATGTGCTTGAACTGTGAAATAAAACACTGCGGAGAACGGTTTAGAAGGGCAAAGTGACAAAACTATGAACGCGCCTTAATTTCAGGGCCACCATGTTAACAAGATTTCAGGAGACTCCATGCCTCTCACTATCCTTGACCATAGAGAAAAAAAAATGTTTTTTTTTTCTGCAAGGATAAAAAGTTCAGATTTTTATTAGGAGGAGAATTCCCCCTCTTATATTTGCAGATTAATAAAAAATATTTAATCAGTTTGTTGAAAAATTGAAAAAAAAAATAGATGGGAAAGGTTTTTGTATTGAAGTGTTCCCTAAAATTAACTATTAGAGTAATCTATACATATAAAAAAAACATAAAATGTAAGTTTATAAATTTCATACATAAAATTTAGTTTTTTAGACAAATATATTTTTATTAAAACGGTAAAGATAATTATAAAAAATATTACAGTAAGTTATAAAGTGAAATAACCTTTTAATTAGTGTGTACATCATTTTGACCCAGCGATATAATCCTATTTATCAGTCTAATTTTGGTGACTCAGGGTTATAATCTAAACAAAGACAAAGTTAAGATAATTTTGATAAAAAATATCATTAAATAAAATATAAAAAAAATAGTTAAAATTTCCTTATAATGTGTTTGAGTATCTTCTTTCCATTTTCCACCCATACAGGCTATGCAATTATTCTTATTTGCAGCCAAATAAAATTAAAAGCTCTTTATGCTAAATCAATAAGCACAGCAAGTTTAATTTGTATGCATCCCACAAAGATAACCTGAAAAACCTTTTTGTTGTTGTTATCTCGTTAATTATGATCATTATTGTGTTCAATTTTATGTATGTTAAACAAAATTAGCTCTCTTCAAATCATCTGAACCATATACCTGCCTAAACATTAAGCTACATCATGGTACTTTGCTCAAATGTTCTCCATAAAGTGACTCAAAACATTTATCAATTTCCTCTGTAATGAACTGGCGAATTGTCTATGCACTTCATCCATATGCACATTCAAATTTACATGCATTTTATTGGCACAAGGCTCATAACAGTAAAGAACAGAAGGGATTCAGGAGACTGGTTCTGTAAAGTATTATACACTGCTTCTCATGCAAACCAAACGAACCTCCTAATCTGAAGCCAGGCACAGACCATAGATTACACAATTTTTAGGTACAGTTTCACAAAAAGATTAACTCTCTGAAAATGGACATTCATCATTCATACGTGCATGCATTTCTTTTGAATTTGATAGGTTTTGATCCCGAAGAGTTGATTACCAAGGGGCAAGTGATTTGCTTATGATGCTTTGTCTTCACCAGTTTTCCCACCACATCTCCACGTGACCGGATTTCAAAGTTCAATGTGAGTGGAACTTCAACGCCAGTTTGGGAGACAGTTATGGTGGATCCAGCACCATACAGGGGAACCTTAGCACCCTCCACGTTCACTGATAGAATGCGCTGACTTTTTCTTGGCTGATAGTATTTCTTCACCTGCAACAAGTTACTCATATATGCCAATGTAAGTTACTTCATATATTTACAATTTTTCATGTCTCTAATTTAAGTACTTATTTTGATGAGCATAAACATTACCAAAGTGGGTTTTGCATGATTGAATTTGTTGCTGTTTAGCAGAAGAAAGAGGTGATGAGATGATTCTTACCTCGCCTGTGGCAATTGTGATGTCTGAGAAGACAAGATTGATGGGTGTGGAGTGCACATGAATCCCAAAAAATGTAGCAGGGTTATAGATGCTCATGCGCAAAGTGACATTAACTGTCAGCATTTTTGTGGGGACACCCGTGAAGTCTAAGCCCTCTCCAACATAGAGATTGTGCACCGTCAAACTCTGCAAGAATCCAAATGTTGTCAACCACTATGCACATTGAAACAAAATCGTAATGTACCAAAGTTTTTAAGTGGTTTATTTATGGTATCCGTGTCCCATGTTCTAATTTTGAAGCAAAACAGAGTTTCTAGAATAACCAAGAAACCAATTGACAGGTTCAGACAACAAATGATCTAAGAGGTTAAATTATAATAATGATTTGATCTCTGGGGAACCTCATTTGGGAATTAGTTCCTGTATGAAAAAGATTTGAAATGTGAGTTCTTATAAGCCTGAAAAGGGACTGAAACTAAAGAAACATAATAACTTCAGGAACTGATGATTACTAATAAGGGCATATATGTAGGAATTGAAATACTAGTCTTCAAAAGGTTGGTTAATGAACATTTTATTGGCAATTAATAAGCTTTTGAGGTTGAAAATCCATTTCTAGCATGAATAGACTTGATATTACTGTTGCAGCAGCATTTAAGATGGATGCAAACAAGACTATGCTTATGGTTGGAGGAATCAGGAACCAACCAAGTCATAGTGTGATAGTGTCTAACAGATGCTGAATTATCAAGTAATGACTGTTTAACTAATAATTTTCTCCGCTACCTACCGCAGTTATCATGTGTTAGTCTACAAATAAAATAAAATAAAAACAGATAAGAGTGAAGTGTGGCACAAATTCACTCCTTCAAGACTGATAAATTTTCTTACCTTGACATTAACTTCTGTTTTATAAGGTCTGCTGGCACCCCAAATGATCAAGCAAAATACAGTGAAAACAAGCACAAAGGTAAACACAGCAATTAATGCTTGTAAGCGTCTTGTGAAACCCTTATCCTGAAACTCATGATAAGAACCCTCTTCCAAAATGACATCACACTCAGGCCACCCCTTATCATTTCTTTTCCTACCACCTTTCCTTCCAGAAGATGATGACCTGAAAATCCCTGAAAAACGGCTAGCAGAAGAGTTCCTAGAGTGACGCCCAAATGAAGGGTGTGAAGGAGACTCCACAGGACTATTTGATACTGGAGTAGCCTGCATTGAAGATGACTTGTCTCCATCATGAGAATCCCTTGAAGGACTTTGCACATAGTATACAGGACGCTTTGGAGACCTTGAAGGTGAAGAAGGGGCTAAGCTTGTGATATCCGAATCAGATTTTGTGGACAGCATCATGAATCACAACTATGCAACACAGGAACAACTGATATAATACAAGTGTATGTATCCAATATAGAGTGAATTCAATGATACTGGTAGAACCAGACAACAACAACAACAATCTTGAGAACTTGTGCCACTGAATTTGTACGTATATATATATATATATATCAGCAAAAGCAAACAAGCAGTGAGAAACTCAAAAGATGCCAACACTCACTAAAGATAATGGTAGATAAATGATGAGAAAGGACACATACAACTCAATTCAGCTTTGTTTATGAGAGAGAGCGTTTGTTTGCATGGAAGGACAGAAAGAGAAGGTGTGGAATGCAAAATAAGTGCTTAAGCATGAAGGATAAATAAGAGAAATGAATAACATAGTTGGAAGGCTTGGAACCAAACCTCAGTGAGTGTCGGCAGCTTGTTTTTTTTTTTTTTTTTTCTGATACAAGTGTTTGTATTACATGACAAGAGTTTATTATGTTGTCTTTTTCCCTTGTGGGGCACAACCACTTCAGCAAAATAGTTCTTGAACCTTCAATTATAGGAGTAGGACAATTGTCTAATTATATTATGGGTCCTCTCTTGTTTGTCTGTGCTGCAATGTGATGTTATTTGTTATCATTTTAGGTACGTTCTATAATTTATCCATGACGTTTAGCTCTTTTGGATAATGCAGATTATGAATTGCAAAAACACCTTTAAGAACTTACAAAATTGGTTGCACCATTTAAGTATTTTATTGCAAGGTTGTTAGCATCTGAATAAAAAACAAGAGAAGGAATTGACATGTATGATATCTCAAAAACCACATCAGTTTTGCAGGGGAAAGGATTTGGTAAAGTTGTGTTTTCACGAGCAACTATCAGCATAACGAAACATCTTTTGACTTTGAATCCAGAATACATACATATCTTGCACGTACATCTTGGATAAAGTAATATTATGTTTAAACCTTATTAAATATTTCTTGTAAAATTGTTTGGATTTAATTTAAATATATTTGACAATGTAAAATATTTTACCCAACCATTGAGGTGATATAATTTCATGAAGGCCCACATTTATCAGCGTCAAAAACCAGCCAAGAGAAAAAAAGAAAAAAAAAGTGGAAAGCCTTCTCTTTTATCAGAGCCAGGTTTCGATCCTGGGACCTGTGGGTTATGGGCCCACCACGCTTCCGCTGCGCCACTCTGATTTGATGATTTCTATATGCAACATAAACAACATAATCTATATTGTTTTTATTAAATCTCAACCTTTTTCTATACTACTATCAATTTAGTTATTAGAATAAAATGAAAAAATAAGTTCTCACATTTTTTATTTTTTTAACTTCATATATAAAATTTAAACTTATACTCCTTCAAATTAAAATATTATTCATTCTTTAATTATTTTTTACATTTTCAAGTAACGTGCTTTTGCAAATTGCTACCAAATGTATACTAATCAAAAACTTTTTTTCATTAATTTATCATGTATATAATTTCAATAGTTGTCTGAGAGTATATTTCACTTATAAGTTTATAAATAAGTTTTCCAAGGCATTCATTTTCTTTCTTTGAAAAAAAATATAGTACTGTCTTGTAAAATCCAAAAATCACCATCTATTTTTTTATATTATTTTATTTTATTGAGCAAATAATCAAATAAATGATAATATTTCATTAGTCATTCACCTAAAATGAAAAATAAGTTAATCTCATATTTTTACACTGTAATTCTAAATCTCAAACACAATAATTTCACAATTTATAAGATATTTAAGTGTATTAAATATGAATTAATCATATTTTAAAATATTTTATTTTTTAAATGTTTTTTAAATAAATTGATTAAATATATTGATGTAATCAGTGGGGAATAAGTTTATTTCTCCATTCCCTTATTTTTTCTCATCCATAGTGAAATAATTTAAATAATTTTTTATTTTTTAAATAGGTTAATAATATTTTGGGCCTAAAGTGTCCATGTCCTGACATAATTTAATGAAGGCCCACATTTGACCCAAATAGCATCAGAGTCGAAAACCAGCCCAATTTGTATATAGAGAATAAAAAAGAAAAAAAAAACTAAAAAGCAAAAAGTATTCACTGTTTTATCAGAGCCAGGTTTCGATCCTGGGACCTGTGGGTTATGGGCCCACCACGCTTCCGCTGCGCCACTCTGATTTGTTGATTATCGTTTGCAACATACAAATTATATTATATTGTAATTATTAAATGTCAACCTTTTTCTATAATACTATCTAATTTAGTTATTATAATAAAATGAAAAAATAAGTTATCACAATTTTTATTTTTTTAACTTCATATATAAAATTTAAACTTATATTCCTTCAAATTAAAATATTATTCATTCTTTAATCATTTTAAACACTGATTAATTATTTTTTTACATTTTCAAGTAACCTATTTTTGCAAATACCAAGTGTATACTAAATCAAAAACTCTCTTTTTTTCATTAAATTATCATTTATAAGAACTCTGAATAATAAGTAAATTTCAATAATTGTGACTACTCTAAACAGTTGATGAGTTTTTTAAAATGATTTTAGGTTAATTTTTTTTACGAAAATAGGATACCATTTACCCATTTTCATAAAAAAACTTTTTTTACTCAAAATAGTAATTTTAAAAAAACATTATTTTGGTGAAAAAACACAGTTGATGCAGTTATGTCTATGTGATTTTTGTGAATTACTAAGTAAAGATAGTTATTGAACTCTTCTTTTTCCCTATTAATCACTTATATATATTTACTCTCAAACTTCTTTTCTCGAAAAATAAAAAAGTCTTTTATACACATAACACGTGCACGTTTTCTCTACATGTCTTACGACAAATGTTTTTAAGTGTATTTTAACTTTTTAACAATATACTAGAGTCAAACAAAGTGAAAACAAACTTAACATTGGTTTGGTGTATGAAAAAAAAAATAGAAAAATAATATAAAATAAGATAATTGTTTAGTAGTTTTCTAAGAAAGAAAAAAGAACAATGGAAAAAATTTCTTTACAAAATTATATATCTTTGAATGAAAAATATATAATAAAATTATTTGAATATATGTAAATAATAAAAGATTATGCATAGTAATATTTTTAATCCTTTTAACTTTCTTATTTAGTATATTTCTTTCAAATTTATAAGGATCCATTTTGGGTCTGGCAAAAATGACCAAACTGACAAAATTCCTTTTATTTATGGCCTCACCGGTTGTATCCTTAGTTCCTCACTATTCGTTGACATCAATTTCCTCATATCTAATTTAAAAAATATTTATTAAATCTTTGATATATTTTAATATAGTTTTAACACAATTTAAAAAAAAAAACATATTAATTTTTTAAAAACTTAAATTTAATGTATAAAATTTTATTATAATTATAAAAATAAGAACAAACCATCTTCAACCACACAAAAATATCTATCTGTTAAAAAAAAACCATATTTATTCATATAAATCTTTAGTATATAACTGTATCTAAAGATTATAAGTGTAAAATTATTCTCGTATCATGTCTATGTCAAATTAAGAAAATATCATGAGAGGGAGTTATTCATGGATGCACATTTCCATAACAAGGACAAAAATTTGAGCTAAGAGAAATAAGGACAGAAAAGTTGCAGTATCTCTGCCTCAGTGCCAGCTTTATGGTAATTTGAGTGATTCCAAAACAAAACTGAAACATCATATATAGAGTGATATATGGTATTGTTATTGCTCAGTCTCTTGGAAAAGAGAAAGGGTGTGAAATCATGTTGGAAGGTAAAGCAGTGATAGAGGATACTGACATGCCCCTTAAGATGCAGATCCAAGCCATGGCATCTGCTTCTGAAGCTCTGGATCTGTATGATGTTTTGGACTGCACATCCATTGCTACCCACATTAAAAAGGTAACATTTTCTCTCATCTTTTTTCCATGTTACACAACATTAAGTAGTAGTCCTTTCAAAGTTAAAACTATCAGACATTGAGTGAGTTTATGGCTTATTTGACTCATGGTAGGAGTTTGATACGAAGTTCGGTTGTGGATGGCAGTGTGTGGTGGGTTCAAGTTTTGGGTGCTTTTTCACCCATTCCAAGGGAACCTTCATGTACTTTACATTGGAGACTCTCAATTTCCTCATCTTCAAAGGGGCTTCTTATCTTATCTGACTATATTCTCATGCAAAACCTTTTTAATCATCTTCTTTTTTATTCTGTATATAATCATAGCTTCGTCTTCTTCACTTCTTCTTTTTCTGCTTTGGATAAGCTCCCCTTAAATCTCTCTAAATATTGTGGATATTATCTGGTCTTTTTCCAACTTCTCTCTATCAATATATCAGAAGAAAGAAGAGGAATCTTGGCTATACCAGAAAGAAGAAGATTAATGAAACTGAAATTAGATATGAAAAGAAAGCCTTGGATTTGGGTCATGATATTTTGTATGATTAGTGGGGTCGTTCAGTGCTTTTACTTTTCCTTTTTTTAGATTATTCTGAGAAATATTATCTTCACATGGTTGGTGTGGATTGGCCAAGGAAAAATAAAAGAAAGATATTTCAAATATTTATATTATGAAATAATATACCACTTGATGCAAGAAGTTAAATTTTAACTTTAATAAATTTGTGTCAATTTTCAGTTGGAATGTGGTTTGAGCTCTAAATTTTAATTCAACATAAAAGGAATATTTCTGGCTTTTAACTTATGTAAATTCTATCATAAAAAAATCACTTCACTATTACATATAAAAAAATCATTTTTCAATAATACATCTAATTTTTTTTTTTGGCATTACTGACACAATGTTTATTACGTTAAAAATACGTTTTTTAAAAAATATTACAAACTCTAATTGGTTTATTCAAAGTTATTTTTGTTTAAATAAAATTAATTTATAAAATCAATTTGATATAAAATAAAGTTTGTGAATTTTAATTCAAACACGTGTTTGTTGGTGTGCCTAGAATATCTTTCAATGTAGAATTAGAGGCTAATATCTTGATATTGAGAAAATAATTTAAGAAAGTGGCTTCTAAATGTGCTTATTTAAACCATTATTTGAAATAATCATAGTTTACATGAACTTTGATTTAAGGAAATTTTATTATAACAAGGATATATTAACAATCTTAAATTTTTACAATCACATTAAAACTCTTAATATTATTATTTTAATATTTTTTATATCAATATTATTATTATTTTTATATATTAATTATAAAATCAAGTTTTAATATCTAGTAATTACATGTGTTTTCAATAATTGTAAGTGTATGTTTATCAGTGTATTTGAATTCTTTTATAATCTATTTTTTTTATATAAATTAAATCTTAAGCATGTAAAACTTGTTTTTCGTCGTAATTTTAAATAATAATTTATTAATAAGAAATATTTTATTAAAAACGAAAATAAATAATTAAGACAATAATAACAAATATAGCATTAAATTAATAATTAAAAAAGTATAATTGGAAAACAATAATCCAAAAAATATAGTAATAGATAGACTAAAAAGTTAGCATAAATCATTAGTGTAGATGATACTTTTACGTAGTAGAAGAAAACTTTTTATGAAACAACTAACATAAACATAAGCTAGAAAGTTTATAGTTTTTATGTCAGTTAAAAAACTATCATAATAAATTTAATTTATTTTGCTAATATATAAAATTAATGTAAAAATTGATTTTTTATAATATTTTCTATGAACATAATTATAAGAACCATCATAAAAAAATCTAACTTTTATGACATATGTTTCACATGTCACTTTCTATACTAATATTTCTAGAATTAACATATAACATGACACTTAGCGTCATAATTATAATACTTCAATTTCTATGAAAGATATTTTTAGAATTTATAGTTTGCGCTTAGTAGATCAAACTTTTTATAATAATTATCAAAATAAATTGGTGTTTTTTTAAAATTTGTTTTTTTTATCTAGTTTATTGCATTCACTAATAGTAATATCCACCTGCATATAATAAATTTACAATTCTCGCACAAATTAATTTATTGATAATTAAATGGTATTATACAATAAACATTATAAAAAAAAGTCAAAATATTACATTTAATTATATATTTAAATAAAATAAAAATTTCTACTACATGTAAAAAACAAAAAAATGAAGCACATTGCATCTTAATGTTTTCTATATTTTTATGCTTAGTAGAAATATTTTTTTGAATAATTAACTTTATCAATAAAAAGTGAAATTCTTGTAGTCTTTGAGTAAATATTTTATTATCTCTCTTCCTGAGTGCCAAAATTGAATTAGAAGGGACGCTAAAAACAAATGGTAACAACAGCAGCAAATGAGGTAGATGATTGGATTGCAACAAATGTGAGATACTTACTTCTTTGAATATTAAATGAAGGTAGGGTTGTATGCAGCATCAAATGATTGGAGTCAAAAGTGGGTTCCCAAGGAAGTGTGCCTCTAAGTTTGCAATCACAAGCTCTGCCATTGCCATGCAAGTTTCCACAGTGTCACTCCCCACATGAGGAGTCAACACAACATTCTCAAGCCTTACAAGCTCTTCACGCACATCTGGCTCTTTCTCAAACACGTCAAGGCCCGCACCACCTACTCTTCCTTCTCTCAACGCCCACACAAGTTCGGCCTCATCCACGTGCGGGCCTCGCCCAATATTGATCAAAATACCCTTTGGGCCCAACGCATCAAGAACTCCACGGTTCACAATGTGACGGGTTTCTGGGGTGAGGGTACATGCCACAACCAGTACTTCAGATTCAGCAGCTAAGTCAAGAACGTTAGAGTAGTATTTATACCCTGACTCTGCCTTTTCAGATCTCGAATGGTACCCGATTGGGCACCCAAAAGCCTCAGCTCTCCTCGCAATAGCCCACCCAATCCTCCCCAGCCCGATAATTCCAACCGCTTTTCCACTAAGCTGAATACAGTTCACAAAATCAAATTTAATTTAATCACTCTTCTCTCTCGTAAACCCTAAATGCATAAACTAAAAGCATAATAGTTAAATAAAATTGGAAGAAAATTACTGATAAAATGAGTGAGTGAAAACCTTGGGTGTGATGTGAGGAGCAGAGTTAGAGCGTGGGGAGTGAGAAATTCTGCAGAAGAGGGACAAGGCAAGGGCGATGGCGAGATCGGCGACGTCGTCAGTCAAAACGTTGGGCGTGTTGGTGACGGGAATGTCTTTCTCTCTGCATTTTCGGAGGTCGATATTGTCGTATCCGACGCTGTAGGTGGAGACAATCTCGAGTTTGGGCAAGGAGTCGATGGCGGCGGCGTCCACTCCGACTTTGACGCTGGCGACGACGGCGCGGACGGAGTTTCCGTGGACTTCGGCGAAGGCGGCGAAGGAGGGAAAGTGCCAGAGTTTGAAGAGGTTGAAGCGCTTGGCGAGCTCTTCTTGGATGTAACTGTGCATTGGGCAAGTCATTAGCACGCCCACTGATTCCATTTTCACAACGGAAGGGTTTAATTTAGATCAACAATTCTTTCTGATATCTCAAATCTGTTTGTAAAATCATCGCTAAACAACAAACTTATACAATGGGAGAACGAAAGAGAGAGAGAGAAACATGTAAATTAATTTTATTATTCATGTAATTGAATTGCAAAGGGTAGAAAATACAAATATTGATATGATTTCAAAACAAACAATAAGTATAAAAAAGCTAAACAAATTATATTAACCACACATATCTATGGAAGGAAAGTTGTAATCACAGCAGTGGCATTTAAATATTGGCGAGTGATGGGCTGTATTGGGCCCTAAACTTTTAAAGTGGTGGGCCGCACTGTTCTTCCACTTGCGTCTCCACCGCCATTTCCGTAGCTTCTTCTTTCACCAATTCCGCCGCTGAACCAAACCAACAGCATCAGAATCCATCCACACAGCAACACAATCTCATAACGTTAACCAAAAATTGTTGAAACTCCTCAGGGAAAGGAAAATCACATACCTCTCTGCTTTTCCATCCAACTATTCGGCGAATTCCACTAAAACAAACAAATTCAAAAAAAGAAGAAGAAGCTAACAAATCAGGAATCTAGATATATTATTTCTGTATCAACATGAATCCGATGCCGCATACCAGCAACTTCTTGAGATATTCATTCTCTTGTCGAAGGCGCTTCACATCATCTTGTAACTTTTCGAAACAGGCCTGCAACAAGTTAAATACATAAAGTTTAACATAGCAAGATGCATATATATTGCAAGATTTTACTAAAACTTGAATTTGATGTGCTTAAACGATGATGCGAAGTTTATATATGGTAACACTGACGAGGCTCCAATTATAGTCAGCGTTTTTGTTGTTGTTATTGTTCTTGAGAGGTTCTTTAGCCATGGCGTTGAAGTCCTCCAAAGAAAGTGTAGGTCAACACAACAACCCTTCTCCTATTCTCATACTCATATTTATACACTTCTGTACTTATAGTTACAATTTCTACTACTGCAATTTGGACTTATCTAAACACACTCTTAATCAGGGAAGATTCATGATTAATTAAGAAAATAGTATATATAAATCTGTATAAACATAAATATGCAAAAATTTCATCACAGTTAAATTAAACGATAACAAATACATAATAAAAATGATTCTACTGAAAAATATAACAAATATAAGTAAGACAAATAATCAAATATAAATAATAGTAAAACACGAAAAATTAGGAGAAGCTTTTCAAATAATTATTTTAGTCCGTAATATTTATTTCAAGAGAATACTTGTTTACATTTTTTTATAAAGTCTCACATAATTAAAAGTAAAAAATGATAATTTACAAATGTATAATGCCAAAAGCAAAGAATTTTTCTTACAGGAACTAAAATAAAATAAAAAATCAGTCATTTTATAAGAATTAAAATATATTGATTTTTTTTTTTTAAAAAAAGGACTTGAAACTTGTTTATCAAAATATCAAATTTCATTTTCAATGTTATTATTTAAAATTCACTCTTCTAATCATCATCTAAAATGTGTGGGAAAACGCGGAATGTGTTTATCCAGATCTAGAAAACACAAAGGTCCATTAATGTTTTTCTATAGAGTCAGTAATCTCAACGTTTGTTATTTATTGGAGAATCAAAATTACACATTGGTCACAAATAAAGAGATTAAAAGTTGAATTAAGTCACTAATCTATTGGTGGAGAAAAAAAATCAGATTAGAAGCCCACTATGTGTGTTAAATTTAGTAAAATTTAATTATTTTATTTAAATATTAAATTTGATCTATATATACTATTTTAATAACATCATATTATTATAATAATTACATACATCAAATTTTAAACAATTTAAATATTTATAAATGATTTTATAAAAACTTTTTTATTAAACATTATTATGCAACTTAAACACCTTAAATAATAACCATCACCTAAGATCATATTTTAATATGAGAAACTATAAGGACTATATCTAATATATTTTAATATTGAATAATTTGTATAGGTATTTGATAATCTACTATTTTGTATAGCTGTAGACAATCATATTTTGAGAGACATAAGATCTATATGATCATATTCCAGATATTGTGTAGACGTGCACACGCTTTTGCTTTTTTTCAGCAAAAACATATGGGGGAACTGCTCCTTCAATCTCACACACAAGGAAGTTCCAAATTATATGTTAGAACATAATAAACAAAAATTAATTTTACTTTAGAGTGAAAGTTTAATTACATAGGAAATCCCTGAGTTTTCCTTTCTAAATGTTGCAGTTACAGAGTGTTGGAAAAAACAGCATCCCTGTATTGTATTGTATAGTAAGATAGCTGTCATGACAGCACAGGAAACAGCACCATAATTTGATCACTCAGCAAGTATAATAAAGAAAATTCCATTGACATTAAAACATTGTTTGTTTCATTCTCCTTTGAAGTGTAAGATTGATTATGATTCAAAGTAATAGTTACTGGAACATAGAAACACAGAAGTAGTAAGAATTTGGAGTTGAAAAGCAGTAAGAGAAGAGGAATTTGATTGTTAAAAAAAGGAATGGTGCATGTCTGTCTTCCCTGGTCTTCAGTTATATTTGACCTTTACCTTAATCAACAACCATCCAATTTTCCCTCGCCATACCAAAGCAAAAGCTGCATTAACAAAAAAAAAATAATGCAAATTTTGTTTGTCTCACTCTTCACCCCAACCCATTTCTTACAACATGCACCCCACGTTCAAAGAACCCAGCTCAAAAAAGAAAGGCTAGCAAAAAAAACAAACAAACAACCTCCACCCTTTTCTCAAACTCACCAACTCCAAAAAGAAAAAAGAGAGAAAATACAACACCCTTTTCATTCGTTGCTTTGGCTTCCCCTCTGCTACTTTCCTTCTCTTCCACTATCTCCCTGCAGGGTCTGGAACACCCCATGTTTTGTTCTACTTCTTTGCACCTTAAAAGTTAAACTTTGCTAGGAAAAAGAAAAAAAAAAGAAAAAAACATGGTTCTAGCTGGAGAACAAGAGCAGGAAGGTCACAAAACCAAATTGTTTACCTTCAGAGGGATATTTGAGGGCGCTGGAAGGCACACCAAGAGCCTCAGCGTTGACACTGCTACCGAATTGGATCCTATAGAGGATGGTGCAGCCTCATCAAGAAGTCAAGGATCAAGGCCTCTCACTGATTCAGACAAGATTCCCAAAGCAAGGACGGTAAGCAAGGAAGAAATGGCAGCAAAGGAAGCCAAAGAGAAGCTCTTGCAAGGTCAATACCATTACTATTTAACAATCACCTTATCATTCTTAGTCAACTCTCCTTTAATTTCAAAATGTCTCATATAACATACCATCAAATTCTGTTCATCACTTTTATCTGATTTGTCTGTAAAGTTGACATTCATGGCTGGGATTAATTCAGATATGGAACAGATGAAGGAGAGATTTTCCAAACTGCTGTTGGGTGAGGACATGTCCGGTGGTGGAAAGGGAGTTTCGTCCGCTTTGGCTCTGTCAAATGCTTTTACAAATCTTGCTGGTACGTTGACTTTTTTTGCAGCAGCATTTTTGTTGGAGATCCTCGTGATGAAAACATTTCATTATTATATATGAGGTTGCAAACTTCTGAGTTATGATTAAAGTCCAATGAAGAAACATTTGCAATATAGCATTCTTTCTTCTTTCTTTGAGAGCTTCTTATCATGATATGTTGTGATGATTCTTATTCTGATCTCACTGAAACTGCAGCTTCTATTTACGGTGAACAAAAACGACTTGAACCAATGCCGGCAGAAAGGAAAGCAAAATGGAGAAAAGAAATTGATTGGCTTCTATCGGTCACGGACTACGTTGTTGAAATGGTTCCTTCACAACAAAAGTCCAAGGATGGTTCAAGTATGGAGGTAACCCTCTTTCTGTCTATTTCTATATAAATAGTATTTGTTCTTTCTATCATCATAACATAACTGCTATCTGTATGATTGAGCCTGATTTTTCATTGGCTAGATTATGACGACACGACAAAGGACGGATCTCCACATGAATATCCCTGCCTTGCGCAAGCTTGATGCAATGCTTATTGTAAGATCATTAACCTTGATTACCTCTTGAGTTCAATGTGATGATTCTCTTATAGGTTTAAATTGACTATTAATTATCCCGAGCAATTGGTGATGATGAACAGGAATGTCTGGATAACTTCAAAGATCAAAATGAGTTCTATTATGTGTCAAAAGATTCAGAGGATTCAAATCAAGACGGTGGAAGGAAAAAAAATGATGATAAGTGGTGGTTACCTACCCCTAAGGTTCCCGCAGACGGTCTGTCTGATTCGGCTAGAAAATTTCTGCATTATCAGAAAGATTGTGTGAATCAAGTACTTAAAGCAGCCATGGCAATAAATGCCCAGATTCTATCAGAAATTGAGATCCCTGAATGCTACATTGACTCCCTACCCAAGGTGAGACAAAAAGAACCAAAGGAAGCTTATAGTTAGCGTCTGGAGCAAGATTGTGACATCTATTTACATAATCTATTTCTTTTTTGCTTTTCTTCATTTGCAGAATGGAAGAGCAAGTCTAGGGGACTCGATCTATAGGAGTATAACAGTCGAATTTTTTGATCCTGACCACTTCCTGTCAACGATAGACTTATCATCTGAGCATAAAATTCTGGATCTCAAGAATAGATTTGAAGCATCAATAGTGATTTGGACGCGGAAGATGACCCAAAAAGATGGAAAATCTGGTTGGGGTTCTGCAGTGAGTTTCGAAAAAAGAGAGCTGTTTGAAGAGAGAGCAGAAACCATTTTACTTCTCTTAAAGCACCGTTTCCCTGGCCTTCCTCAATCTGCATTGGATATAAGCAAAATCCAATACAACAGGGTAAGACCATGTCCTTTAGTTTAGTTCTCCAATATCTGTACACACTCACTCTAGCTGATTAAAAAAAATCAATGAACTTCCCAAGAGATTCGTTTGATCTTAAGATTTAGACACAACAACTATGAGACTCGGACACTCCTTTTAAATAACTCCTTTTAAATAACGTGTCCGTGTCGGATACACTTATTATATATAGATTCGTGTCTTCGTATCCTACATTTTAAAGATTATACATATCCGTGTATCTGTGCTACATAGTATCTGAGCATATTTGGATTCCTTTATAATTTGTGTTGGCAACGTTGGAAGGGCCATTCAATAGAATGGTTTCACTGTGTTTAACTAACACGTTGGGGTATTTGTTATTTTGGCAGGATGTGGGGCAAGCTGTTCTAGAAAGCTATTCAAGAATATTGGAAAGTTTGGCCTTTACAGTTCTTTCAAGAATTGATGATGTACTGCAAGCAGATTTCCAAATTCAATGTCAAAATATACAGTTAGCAGGAAAAAGAATGAACTCAATTTCAAGGCCTGCTAAAGAAGAGATAGACAAGGGTAGTGGTGGTGGTGAAGCACCTTGTTCTATGACATTATCAGATTTCATGGGTTGGGGCTCTGATCAAGAGGAGTCAACGTTGAAGAAGGACCCCTTTGCAATTCCAGATGAGTTATATAGTGACGAGGATCCAAAGCAACAGAAACTCCCTCACGTAGTGACCAACAAGAAGATGTCATATCTTGAGAACTTGGGAGTCTCGAGAAGCCCAACATCACGTCATTAAAAGCGCATTAGAGTGATAGAGGCGTTTGTTGATAAATTCTTTCCTTCTTACATAGGAATGAACATGAACATGCAAAATGAATGGGTTTGAAGCATGGTCAGAGATATAAGAAGGATTTGTAGTGTAGTAGCTACTGAGTGGTGGTTTTTTGACGATACCTAGCACCAATATCATCATCATCCATGACCTGTCAACTCACGCTTCCTTTATGTGACTGTGACAGTGTTGTTGTAGAGATCATGTCACAGGCCAATATGCGTAACATACAACTTCTTCTAATTTGCTTTCTGTAAATTTGGATCATCCCAAGGAAATCGAGTTTGTTATGGTCAATCGGCTTAACTCATCACATCAATTGCATTAAAACATCTTCATTCTTGAGTTTCATTCATCCCTCACTGCTACATTATCCATGAAAATAACTAAATCATCATTACTATACAGCAAACACTATTTATTGGACCAGAACTAAACATGATTTAATAGAAGTAGGACCTAGCTTTGGTGGAAGTTGTGGACCTTTCTTCATTGGTAGAATGTCAGCTGAAGCAGTGGCAGGGTGGAACCACCCTCTTTGTGAATGGAAATAGAAGAACTTGCTCTGCAAATCCTTGTCAACGAGGGAGTTATAAGTTTGCATTTTTAATGGAACTAAGTTGTGTAAGTGCACAAAATCTTATTGTAGCCACTCCTAAACATATATACAGCTGAAACTATCCAATATTGATTTCAATGCCTTTGCATATTGATTTAGAATTCACAGTGTTCCGAACTCAAGTTCACGATATAACATTCTTAGGATGTCATCGTATTTGAAATATTTTTTAGTTTTTAACATGTAATTCATGATTTTGTTCTTAAAAAACGTTAAGTGAATCGGAAGAAAAATAAATATATAAATTATTATTAACATCTGCTTCACATAGTTTAATAGTCTTGTATTACAAATTGTTGACCTGAAATTCTTGGGTCTGAAACTATTTTGAGGGCTTGAAAGAGAGCTTGCCAGAGAAGCCATGTTGTGCTTTGTGCTTCACACATCACACACACAGTCACATTGGTTTTGATATGTCACAAGAATCTCATCTAATTGCCACGTGCTCGTCTTCATTTCTTTGTGCATACTATGAAAGTCTTTCATGATATGCCACGTGGTTTCCAGATGGATAACCCTATCCTCTTATATTTCTTAAGTTTAAACACACGTTAGAGTTTACAAAAATTGACGGACGCATCTTGCCAATGAACTCAATTAGATTTTTTAACACGTTTTTTTATGTATAGGATTAGTTTATTCTTTCGCTTAATTAATTCAAATTTTAAATAATTATAGAAAGAAAACTATTATTAAGAGTTTAATAATTTATAAACTGGAATCTAGTTCAATTAAAGTTAACTAAATAATAAGAAGGCAATGAGAATGATGAAATATTTGCTTAACATGGATATATATAAAACATTTTTTACGCATTTTAAGGAAACAATATACCAATGGTTGTACCATATAAACAAGGTAGGTAGTTTCTTCCTGCACCATATATTTTTTATATGCACCTAACATAAATTTTTAAACTCAATATTGTCCTTGTCTTGTTTGTTTTGAAAAAAAATAAGTTGTAGATAAGTGTTTGGTGTGCGTTTTGAACGAAGTTGGTGGTGGTGTAGTGGTTGTTGTGGTGATGGAGGGAAGTTTTCACTCTTAGTTGCGATGTAGATTGTTTTGAGGTAAGAAACCAACCACCATGTTCGTTCTTCATTTTTTTCAGCAGAGATGTCACCGGATCTCGATATCCAGAAGCTTGCATGTATGGTTACAGATGCAGAAATTCGGAAGTCATTGTCACGACTTTCAGATATAAAAATCCAGAAAGTGATTTTTATTTCTCATTTAAGCTTCTGAATGGACATTAGAAGTGAGCTATGAGTTCTGGATATCCATATTCAAAAGTGTTTTCTAAGTTTTGGATTTTCATATCTAGAAGTTAGTTCTGAGTTCTAGATTTCCATATTTGGAATGGTTTGATTAAGCTGTTGGAGATCTCACATACATAGACTAGAGATGAAGACAATTGATTGTATATAAGTGAGTGCAAACCTCACCCCCAATGAGCTGGTTTTATGAGGTTGAGTTAGGCTTAAAGTGCACTTCGTATTATAAACTTATTATATAATAACATCCAAAAGGCAAATATTGTTTATTGAGATCCTAAACCTTAAACTCTAGACCCTAAACTTTTCGCATATTGTTATAGTGTTGCTGGCTGCATGTGAAGAAAAATGGTATAGTACCAAGAGAATCAACCAACAAGGTATTCGCTGTTTGGGCTTTAGGCCCATGTATATTGGGTTACAAAGGAAGGGAGTTGGGGATGTAAGAGAGAGAGGGAGAGTGATAAGGAGATAAAATATAAAGTAGAGAGAAAGAGTGATTGACAGAAAGAAAGGGATAAGAAATGTGGCTTCTTCAGCTCCCATCGAAGCTCTCAACTCCATTTCTGAACGGCCACGCCCATGGCTACAACCTTCTCTCAAAACCCAATTCCGGCGTGGCGAGGCCCCAATGGGCACCCCCGTCTTCCGTGCCCCAAATAAAGGCCATGAAGACAATGCAGGGAAAGGTTGTGTGCTCCAGCAGCGATAAGACGGTGGCAGTGGAGGTGGTCAGGGTGGCCGTTCACCCAAAGTACAAGAGGCGCTTCAGGAAGAAGAAGAAGTACCAGGCCCACGACCCAGATAATCAATTCAAAGTGGGAGACATTGTCCAGCTCCAGAAGACCAGGCCCATCAGCAAGACCAAGACTTTTCTCGCCCTCCCAGCTCCCCAAAGGCCCTCCGTCCAACCCTCCCAGCCCGAAGAGCTTGCCATTCCTTTCGAATCCCAGCCTCAGCCCTAGACTCTCCTCAATTTCACTCCCTCACGCGTATTTTATCCAATCCTCTTTTTTTCGCTTTCGTCTTTATGTGTTGTAATTTCCATGGTGCAACTCTTTGTCTATGTGCAATTCTTATCATTCTAGCTACGGCTATCATATATAATCGTCGTTTTCTTTAATTGATTATCCTTGCTCGATGATAGTTCAGAGGATTGAGAGAATTCAGGAAGTTTTCTCGTTTACTTCCATACAAAATGAGAGTGGGACTTGCTGGGACTAGGAGTCCAGAATTTGGTGCAATCGAAATCAATTTGAGATATGATTCTTGTTAACTCTGTTATCGTGAGAGATTTTATTGCTTATTGCACACTCTGAATGTTTGATGAAATGTCTCATTTGGCTTTTGATCAATCCTCAATTCAAATGTGGCGTTATGGCATTGTTGTTATCTTTGAGAACTTGCTGTGACAGGCAAGTGTGTGATGAAATGTTCGATTAGGATTCTGATGGCCAAATTTCCATCATAATATCTTGACTTTAACTTGTTGTAAATAACCTTTAAAACACGAATAAAATTATTGTCGCGTATTGTGCAAGTCTCTCAGGATATAACAGGACTTTTTTAAAAATTTCGATGATCAGAACTAGCAAGTTAGAGAAGAAGATGAAAATGTGAAAAGAAGCGTGAGTGTGGTTGCGGAAGATGAAGAGAAGTGAGGAGATGTGAATGAAAGTGAGAACGAAATCCCTCTTTGTATAGAGAGAGGAACCAAGGATCTCTTATCTTCACAACAATTGAAATTAGCACGTTTCATTGACGGACCGTCGGAAACGGAGCAACCGTAGAAAGAGTGGGGGAAGACCCCGAAGAAGAAGGAAAGCAAAGAAAGTGATGGAAGTGAACCGTCCTGGACGTTTGGCCACGATCCTTGGTGGAGTGGACAACAATGCACATCAAACTTGGAATAGATCAGTCTCCGCCGCACTTCCGCGATCTCTTCCAACATCAAACTTGAAATAGATCCAGACTCCGCCGCATTTCCGCAATTTCTTCCAACGACATTGAAAAATCGCTAAGGTTTTTCTGCATACACTCGGTTTTCCTTTTACAATATTTATTCAAATGTTAATACGGTCTTACAACATAACTTCCCCCTTGAGCTCTGAATTTTTCCATTCCTCGTAGCTTATCCAACTCATCGCTTCATCTTCAAGAAAGGAAGACTTTTTTTCTTCTTTTAATTAATTTTACACGTAGTACTGATAGTCAACTAAATGAAAGCTCTTAAATATTTGCCATGTAAATACGTGGATCAAATGCAGTGATCTTGGTAAAATATTAATTACGTTTGCTGATCACCTCTGCGTGCTGAAGTAACGTTCTGAAAATTTATTATTTTTCTGAAGTTGAAACTCATCACATCCATTCTTTTTATTCCGATGAGTCCTGTCTTTTAAACTTGATTGGTTTTAAGTTTTATCAACCTTTTTGTAATCATGAAATGGTTTTATCAACCTCTAAACAGTGACGTGAGTTTGCTTCCTACATGAACATGAAACTTACAGCTTCATGAAGGTTGTCTAAAAGATGATAACATTGTTAGAGCAGAACTTCGGTGTCAAATAACTTATCATATCTCTTCCGTTTTTAGAGGATAATTCGAAATCTGAGCCATCAAACCAACCATATAAGGCAGGAATAATCAAAATAGCTACAAAAAAAACCAACTGCATAAGGTATTAATAAATGATAATTCTATACACGCCATAGTTAAAATCTAGATTCTAAAAGCTTTTTGTCCCTCTTTCTACCTATAGAACTGCAGATACAGATATACATACTCGACCAAAGCCTCCTTGGTAATGGAATAATGAATAAAACAAACGCAAGCTATTTTTTTGCCAAACCGAATACCATCCAAAAAGGAAATAGAGAGCCTAAGATTATCACTGCTAATTATAGTCTATGACTCTCTATCAATTGATTATCTGATTTTGACTAACCCTCTTCACATTGTAAGCTTGTTCTGATATTTCTCAATGTACAAGACACAATAGTGTTGACTGAGTCCACAGACTCCACTGTTAACTTGGCTGTGGGAGATGTATTGGTCAGAATCTGGAATGCCATTGTAAACAAAGATCCTCCTTCGGTATATTTTTCTTCCTGCCTTGAAGTAATCACCAATGGCCTTGACTCGAGGCCATCGGGAATAATTGAGAATCCCGAAGGAAGTATGGCAAGGTTGCTTGAATCACATCCTGTCATCACGGACTGAATACCAGTAATGTCCACAGAAGCATATACCACCATTGACTCATAAGGATTTGTGCAGCTATCTTGTAGTATCCACACACTTTTTTCTTTCAATTTAATTGTCTGTCAAGTAAAGAATCCCATATTTCACTCAGCACCATCGTTTGATCTAAAGGCAGTTTTCATTTCGTGAAGTATTGAAATTTGAACCGAAGCAACTTACTTGAATGGTAACGGCATTGCCTCGGTCTTGTCCTTTGGATAAATTTGCAATGGACTGCACTGTCCCACCACTTGACATGATATCCCACTGAGACAATATGATAATAAGTTCAGCAAATTTAGCCAATCAATTTGAGAAGGAAGAAGACAAGAGTGGTACCTCACTTCGGCGTGTTTCATCCCTCAAGAAATCAAACAGAACATTTTGTGAGACTGGCAGCCATACAGATGAAACAGCGCACAGTATCAATCCAAGAGGTTCACCAGGATCGTTCAAATTCTTTCTAGAACTTATCCTTATGTCTTCCCCGTTTTTGCTTGTAACCTTAGTCCATGTGTGGAAGCTTGACGCGCCAATTGCATGGCAGAAGCTCCATGTCATTCTTTGTGCCAACTTCAAAATGCTTTTTCTCCCAGCCAATGTGGCAACACCTAATCAACATTTTGTCATGCAACACTCTTTATTTATAGATGCTCTTTAGTAAAGTAGAATTTAACAGAGTAACTTGTTAGAATTGATTACTCACCGGTTGAATCCTTCATGGGAACATTAGTTGCCATGAAAAAAACTAGACGCTCACATTGAAGTTGCAGAGTCGTAATCCAGTGCTTTGCTCCAAAGGCTAGGCCACTGTTCACAATGGTGCGATACATAGAGTGAACTGCACTCTTCTGGCATTCCAAGTGCTCCACCCATATTACCTAAAGACAGAACAAAGATCAATACGTAGTCTAGTCTCTATTACCTCTTTTTCTTCAATAACTCTAAATCCACTTCACCAACTCTTCTAATCACTATCTTCCTTTATTTTATTAACATAACAACTCATTGCTTTGCTTCATTCAAGTGATGATTATTGGTTACTAATGGTGGCTATGAAAGCTCATCCTTAATTCACATAATGTCCACCGACAAAGTTCCTAATGGTACCAGCAGCAGGTAACATAACACCTAGTGTTTGTACCCATCGTTGATTTTATTTTATTTTTCTCATGATTAGTTTTTGCACCGACTACAATGACCAATGGTTTTCCTAAAAACAAAATATTGAGGTTGAAATTTTTATGGGTCCGAATGTAAGAGAAGTGTGAATCAATATATGACTTGATTTGTTGTACATACTTTGCAGTGGCCATTGGACTTGTCCTCAATAATGCAGCCAGATGGGCGTTTTCTGCATTTCACGAGGGATGCGTCAATGTTGTCTTCTACTTTGTCTATGGATACATCGACGATTGCCCACTGTTCAGCACTCAACTGTTTGCAGAAACGGACAAAATAGACTTCTCTTGTGGGCACCATTGGAGTGAGCATTTGGAGCTCAGCAAACATCTGCACCCAATACAAAATTAAGGTTTAGAGTTTTCTTGTCAAAATTAAAACTTTTAGCACTTCCTGGGTTAAAGCTTCAGTCTCCAGTGTCCACATCTTAGAACTTGGACAGGGTCATTCTCGTCTTTCTATGTTCATGTGTTTTATATTATGGGGCACACAACCTATAAAACACTGATTATGTGCTTTTTTGTTGGCATTTAGCATTGTAGAGGAAAAACTCTTTTCATGAAAGGACACGTAAGAGAAAGAGACAGAGAGAGAGATTCCAGCTGGAGACACACATTGGATAAGATTGGCAACAGTTATAAATGGTAGTTGAGTGTATTATGTTACTGTCTTTTTAAAACTTTCTTCGACTTTTGTCTATGCTTTGTGTTATATAAATAAAGGTCGTGTTTTAAAAGGTGCCAAAAGACCAATGCATGGAGTTATGAAACCGTAATTTCTGCAACTGGAAGCGTAAGTTTACTCATGCAACTCATTTTTTTACCTTAAACATTCAGAACTTTAAGACAAAATGTTCAAATGTACGGAAATAACTCCAAACCACATCTTCTTCTGTTGTTTGCAATGGGTGGACGTGGACCACTTGAGAAAATAAATTTCCACATTAATAAATCCACGTTTGAAGCGTTGTTTCTCGAATGAAACGGGAAATAAATTTTATTTAAAACATTTTGCTCAATGAAAACGATTGACCGTGACTCCCTAAACTTTTTTTAACTACTTTTTCATAATAAAATATTATATTAAAATCATAATAACTTTTATATCAAACCATTCATTAAGTGGGGTCAGGTGAATTTAATATAATATAAACATAGTTTGCAGGCACGTGGAACACGAGCAGTTCATCACTTTCATAACATTAGTATCGTGTTATTATTACAAAAAAATCAGTGTGCAGTTTGTGGTACGGTGAATTCAGTGTTTGATGAGGGAGAGTTAATTATTACTGACAGAAACCATGAAAAAAAAGAACTGTAATAACATTTTCCTCTTACCAGTTGCACTGCACCATTCCTGTTAGAACCTTCTCCATTGCATATAACATCAACAGTTGCCGCCTTAGATATCAAACACGGAAACATTTCTTTCCATTGATTCTGCAAGACATATACATATATATGCATAACAAATATCTTTCACAAGTCAAAAAGAAATAGTATTCTGACCCACAACGTAATCATGAAGTACTTTTAAGACAAGCTTTGATATATTAAAAAGTTTACTTCATTATTCAGACATCATAGTATTCATATGGTTCTTCAAGATTATATATGTTAATCATGCAAAAAATTCAGACATCATAGTATACATGCATATAGTTAAATGAGTTATAACTGTTTTGTCATCAGTTATATCTTATCCTTACCGCATCTAGAAAACTTTGGACAAGTCGAGGGAGATCCACGAAAACAACTCCAGTGTCTCTTGAGGCTTCAATGGATCTCTTTGGCTTTCCACTGCATGAGTTTTCAACTGCAAACTCCTTAACGTATTCGTCGTAGTTAAGTATTTCGCGACCAGTCTCGAAGCTACGAAGCCATAATGGTTCCCCCATGGTAGCCATCTTAATCAGTTCCTCCATTGCTTGGTTCACTATATCCATTATCCTTGAATTGTCAATTCCGAAAATTCCAGTGTAAAAATCCAAAGAGCTTCTGTTCTCTTGGTCATGGCCAGAAGAACACGAAGGGGACGTTGACCCAGGTGCGTATTTCCCTAAAGCTGCTCTGAGCTTCTCTACCTACAAACACGGGTGTAAAGTTTTGTGAATATATGCTGCTTTTCAGATAAAGATATAGTTTCTTTAAATAATTTTACAATAAACTTTTCAAATTCTACATTGAGCATTGAAATTTTAAATAAAACTGATGATAAGAACGTAAATTAACAATAAACCTCAGCTTTGAGTTTGGCATTTTCAATACGTAGTTGTTGTTCTTCGGTTGGCATGGCACCATCTCTGCTTGTGGTGGGCACGCCACAGGTGGGGCAACAAGCTTTGTTTACTGTCTCTCGTAAGGTCTTATTTTTCTCCTTCAGTTTCTCTATTTCTGACTTCAACAAAGAATTTTCATGACGCTCTTGTATTGCCTGCAAAACCAACGTAGAAAAGTGAGAGAGAAAAAAGTTATGAAAAAAAATGGACTAGAGTCAACGGGTTTTGTGAGTTGGTGAATGAATAAATTTAAGGTTAATTACCTTGATTTGGGTTCTACGATTTTGGAACCAAAACTTTACTTGCCTTGGGGCAAGGCCTAATTGCTTGCTTAGTTGTTGCCTCTGCTTTTCATCAGGATGTGGTGACTCTTTAAAAAGCCTGCATAACATTACATTCATGTCAGCTTTCACAACATGCTTCCCTTCTGTTATACTCACTAATGATGACCCTATATTAATGGCTGCTTACATCTAATAACATGTTCAAAGAAAACCACCCAAAGAGTTTCAATTAAGAAATACTAACTATGGCTTTCTCTCCCTCTCTAGTAGCTAGTAATAATGAAGACGCATATGGAAGTATATGCAGAAGGGATTGCAGAAACTCAAAGAAAAAGTGAAGAAAAGTATAATGCAAATTGATCATCACCCATTAATCAATGTACATATTCCTCCATCCAAACTCACCTCAACACCCTTTATATCATACTTTGTTGGGAACTGTAAAGTCATCTAAAAAAGAAGGAAAATAATAAATCCATAAAATTTTGTATATTTTTCAATAAATTTTAATCATTGATAAAGAGTTTTCTGGGGAATGTGTTAATGATGTTTGTGAACTCACCAGATATATATATATATATATATATATATATATATATATATATGCAAGGAAACATAGAGACAAAAAAATAAAGTGAGATTATATATATATATATATATATATACTAACGCTTCCATTTCTCTGATCTGATCAGCAGTGTGTCTGTGATATTTCTTCCTCTTCTTCTTCCTCTTCCTGTCGACGTCAGCATCAGCATCACCATCCTCGTGCTCACCTTCTCCTTCAAAATCATCCTCTGATCTGGATCTCGTGGGACCCGAATTCTCGCTGCTAATCTCTTCTAGCCTTTCACCTCCTCCGCTCCCTTCTTCCCACTCCTCCACCTCCATGTTGGAAGTGGCAGCTTCGGCCTCCGCCGCCACGCCAGCGCGGTGAAAAATCCCAGCCTTGAATGCACAAGAGGGGAGAACAGTGTAAAAAAAGCGAAAAGCATGTAGTTATAGCATGTAGTTATACATAAAGAAAGAAATGGAGAAGAGAATTTACAAGGCTGAGAGAGAGAGCTGGGGAGGCAAAGAAGTCCTTGGCATGAGAAGAGGGAGGTGGATTGTTGGACATGTCAGCGCCCATTGGTGAAGAAGAAGGAAGAAGGAAGAATGAAGAATGGAAAATGGTGTGTGTGTGTGTTTGAAGAGAAGATAAAAATGGTGGAGTGTGTGGGAAATAAGAGAGAAAGAGACGTAGCAAGGGGTGGCTTTAAGAATATAAAAACAAAGGAAGGAACTCGCTAAGGTTATTTAAATATATTTATAGTGATTTATTGTGTTTTATTTGTTTATGTAAAAAAAAAAAATGAATACTGGTAGGATTGACTGTTAGATAAGATAAAGGGAGAGGAAGAGAAGAGACCCAACTAACTTTGGCAGTTGAATTTAAGGCTCAACGGTATATTTATCTTAAATCCCATCAAATCACTGCCTCCACTTTTCTCTCTCATTCAATTCTTTTCTTTTTCTTACCATTCTCACCAACTAAACATTTTTTCTTTTATTGCTTATACTTTTATATTCCTAAATTTAACTAATTATCTCTTTTTATATTCTTTTATATTTAATAATTAATTTATACACTATAGTTTAGGTGAACTCTTATTCAGTGTGTAATTTGTTTTTCTTTCTTGTCTATTCTCTTATATATACTAAAATCTCTTCTATTTTTTTATTTTTTATTGGTCTAATTCAATAATAAATATTATCGATTTAAGATTGATTATTCAGAATTTCTTTTTTTTACACGATACGACATTAATATCTTTAAATATGAATATAAATCACTTATACGCTCGTAATATCGAATTCAATTAACACTACAACCCATTGAGCTCAGACATAAGTCAATAAGACTAGAAGTCAAGTTTATTCTCACAATCTCTAAACAACCCATATTTCTTACTATCAGACTCCATGAAAAAAAAAATACTTTTACTTCAACAAATTACTTTATCAACTTTAAACCTATGAATTACGAGCTTATGAAATAGCAGTTAGTTTATGAACTAAAAACTCACTCATCAATATTTTTATAAGTTAATTTTTGCCAACAGACATATAATTTATCTTTGTAAAAATACAACAATTAAAATTAAGTAAAAAACATATATAAGAACAAGAGACACATTCAATTTGCTGTATCCGAAATCTGAATGAAGCAAGAGACAATAATTGAGAACTGATAATTATAAGATAATTAATTTTAACAAATCATGAAAATAATTTAAATGAAAGAATGTCTTTAACATTCATTAAATGCTGGAAGAAACCTTTTAAGTTTAAAACATTAAATTTAAGATGAAAAAATGGATTGGGTTTTGCATATAGGACTCGCCATATCCTATCCTACCAATTCAACATGTCATTGGTGAGAAATTGGTAAGGTAGTTTTTCTGAAAAAATAAAAAAAATGATTAACAATTAAAAATTTTAAGTTTTAAATTCTTACTAGTGAATTTCTAAGGATTTTAATACTCTTAAACAATCAAATTATATGTCTTTTAATATTGTTAGCTAATTAAAAAATATCTCTAATACTACAATAAAAATTATTGTACAAATGAATTTTTAAACTAAATTATTATTAAATTTAATCTTTGAACAAAATTTACTTAAATTAATTTTAAAAAACAAATAATTTTAATTTTTTTATGGGTTGCTTGCTAGCGGACCAAAACGACATTTTTCATGACATAGCAATATATATGCTTGTTTGTATAAGTATAGATAAAAGGATTCAAGTGAAAAATATATATTTTAAGTTATAAGGTTATATATAAAATATAAAATATTAATAGCTAATATTTCGTAACTAATTTAAATATAATATAAATTTTATTAATAATAAAAATTATTTTAAATATTAATAATTTTTTAATTTTTAAAATATATTATTTTTTTATCTTTAAATTTAATTATTATTTAATAATTTTCTTACCGGTGTTTAATAGCTTAAATGAAAAGTTGAAGAAAAGATAAGTCATAAATTTATTTTTCATTGAAAAGTTGGTCACATAAGAAACATTTTTTGAGCATTTGAGTCTTAGACTTAATTGAACATTATAAATAAAATATTTTAAGAACGTTAATTACATAAATATGTTAAACTATAACAAAAAATTTAAATAGGAAACTAAAATTATATTTAACCCAAACAACATTAACACAAACAGAAATTTAATTTGCCAAACACAGTTTTTTTTCTGACGTGTTTTCTTTAATTTATTAGGACAAAGACTACTTCTAGACGTGATCCCGTGACTATCACTAACCCAACAAATATGTATAATAAAAACAAGAACATTAAATACTTAATATCAATCAATTTATTCTTTAAATTAATATATTGTTCTAATGTCCACGAAGAACTAGATAAAAAAGTTACGTTATTAGATTTGGAATACTTGATATCATCATTTTTTTAATAATACTAAATTATGGGTTTGAAATATTTACTAATGTTCTTGTTAGGGAGATGAGACCTAGAGAATTATTAAAGTCTTTGTTTTCTTTCTTTTTATGGGCAGGTTGTTAGAGTTTCACTGGGATCCTTTTCACATTTGTGTTATTCCTTTGGCTCTCAATCTTGCGTGAATGTCAATCAGGGGTTTCTGCAGAAGGCTATCTGACGCTCAAGTCAATAAAGAGGGTGTCCGGCACTAGAGTATGTATACAGTGATAATGACGTACTTTATTCATTGGAATGTGTGTTATTTATATTATTTTAATGAAATTATCTCATTGGGTTTGTTTACTGGAATAAATCACACTTGTAGTTGCATGACCTAATTTTTAATGGTAATTTAAATTCATTGACTTTGATTTGAGCGTTAATGGTTATATGTATCCGTGGAAATCATGATCATCTCGATCAATCAGAAAGACCGAGTCTCAATTAACTCGATAAAATCTTACTTGATAAACTAGTCATAAAAAAATGTCTCAACCAAATATTATAGATAATAATATCCAGGAGGAGATAAAATTCTTGTTCACATATTAAGGCCTTAAAAGCTTGGATAACATATTATTGGTGTGATAGGTCAACAGTAAAAGTTGCACCTGTTATTTTCATAAAAGAATGTTTTAAATTTGAAAGTGACCAGTTTTTATGTTGATAACAATGATTTTAATTTAATTTTCTAAAATGTATATTTTTATTTTAACTTATAATAAAATTTAAGATAATTTTATTTTTCTATAAATATTTATAAAAAATCACAAATAGAATCTCATAAAAAGTACATCTAACGAACAGGCTTATGATTAAAGTTTTATAACAACGGGTCAACTAAATACACAAGTAAAAGAATAATGTTATAAATCATTATCAAAGTGTCGTAATATTTTTCTATTCTTTTGAATTCTACGAACTCAAAAAAGTAAATAAAATTCACAACTTGAAAAAACACTTAATAGATATTTACACATTACTTAATGGAATTGGTGGTGTAATTCCTATTCATGCATTTATAGAATATAAGTTCTATAAACTCACTTTTCCTGGTATAGTGTGTTTTAGTTGGAATCTGGTGACAGAGTACTTTCATGATTTTCTTGCAAAAAAAATGAGTAACATTGAAAAATTTCATTTTATTTTTGTCGTGCATTCGTACATGTTACTGTGTATAAACAGTAATTACAACAAATGTTCTCACCTAAAAAGTACTATCATAGTTTTCTTGCAAAACATGCTCATCCTCGTATGAATTCATCTTTTATTTTCTTGAATTTGTAGAGTTATATATATAAGAAAATTATCAAATAAAAATCAATTTTAAAAATAAAATATAATTAGTTGTTATAGTAATTAAATTAAAAAATATTTTAAGAAAAAATTATTAGTTTCTAAATTAGTTTTTAATATTAATAAATAGTTTCTAAATTGATATATAATTAGTTACCAAAGTTTCAACAACTAATTATTTAGATTCTAAATTTTGTAGCAAAAATCTTGATAGTTAGTTAGATACCAATTTAGAAACTATTCATCACTAATATGAACTAATTTAGAAACCAATATTTTTTTAGTTTTTAAAATGTCTCTAATTTAGTCACTATAGCAACTAATTATTTGTTATCTCTAAAATTGATTTTGATTTAATGATTTTCTTGTAATATATATATATTGTATCGCTAAGGAACAAACGATCATAAGACTTATCGATCTATGAAACTTATCATTATACTTCTAGGTGGAAGACTTATCAATATCTAGATCCATATTAACTGCCTACTATAAGAAAAACAAAATAAAAGTAAGATAAATACAAACTAACATAAATTAAACCGTACAAAATATTAGATAATGTTAATGTTAATAATGATCAAATAATAAAAGGGTCTAATAAGATCATGTAAATATGCACAATGCAAATATGTGTTATTATTACAACATTTATTATATCTGATTAACAAATACTTTTGTGAACCAGTTAAACCTTTTACGGATACACTTTCTTTTCAGAATAAAAACATCAAAGACCAAATACACAAAATGAGGAGTTAAAAGAAAGGATATCTTAATCAAGAGGAATTACTATCTCAACATCCATTAAAAAACAATTGTATCATGTTTTCACCTTTATTTGCTTTTTTTAAAAATGCAACATTATGTATTATAATTACTATTACTTTTACACAAATTTTATTATAAATTTACTGTTTGATAAATTTATTTTAAGAGTTTTTTTAAAGTCACTTTTACTCAAATATAAATTTATCCATATATATTTGTGTGTGAAATGTAGGAATAAATTATGGAAAGTAGACATCGTAGTAATTTTTTACTTTACTTGCATCTCCTACTTTTGAATTGAAATAAAAAGAAATAAATAAAACGCATTACACCCTCTTAATTATATTATGTGCGTGCTTAAAAAATAGTTAAATAATTTATACGCTAGTTAATAACTTATTTGTTAAAAAAATTATTAGAGATGATTTTTTTCTTCTTTTAAACGGTTACTTTTTTTAATATATATATTTTTTTTTACAAATTTTTGTGTTAGGTATCACTATGCAACTTGACATCTCAGCTAGATTAACACTTCAAAGTTTTCATGTTAAATAAATAACAACAATCATCTGTCATCGCATGAAAAAAAAATATTAATTTTCTTTTTAATATATTTTTAAGAAGCTAACTTTTGTTTTTTATGAGTTCATAAAATAGGCTCATAAATTGTCAATTAAGAGTTCCATGGTATATTCACTTTTTAATTTTGTCCCTCTAAATTAAAAAAATGACAACATTTTCTCCTAATTATTACTCTTACTTTAAAGAAACTGTGTTGATGCTGGTAGTTTTGAATGTTTTTTTATGAAATATATTTTACTAGATAAATATTATAATAACTTTCAGCCAGTAACTTTGAATTGAAATTATTATTATTATTTTAAAATTTAACCAAATTATTTTAAAACAACAGGGCCCAACAACATGCCACAACGACCATTCTCACCTGAGTTGACTGTGAAAAAATATTGACAGAAAAAGAAAAAACAGGAAAAATATAAAAAAAAGTGAGAAAAAGGAAAATGAATGATGTAGTAAGGTACAGTGGTAATAATGGAAAGGAAAAGGTTGTGCAAGCAAGACATGTCAGATACTCTTCAATTACATTACTTTATTAATCTATATCTATACATTTGTATTTATACATAATTACGTAACTTTCTTTTTTATGTATTTTTATTTAATTTCTTTATTATTTAATAAATCAAATATTGTTTATTTATTTAATAGATAATAAAACATTAACAAATTTTTTTTCATACAATAACACTACAACTTTCAATATTTTTATTTTAATATTTTTTATATCATTTAAAAAAATTATATATATTTTAAAAAATTATTTTAATGTAATAAAAATATGCATAGAATATATGTTTTCATTAGTATTTAATTATTATTTTTGTTTGTTTACCTTGTATTCATTTATTTATTTTATTTGTGTCGGTATGTAATTTAATTTATAATGTATTTGCATCCAATAAATTCTTTCGTATTCTCAAATGTCACCTCTCTTTAATATCGTATGTCACATATTAGTCAACATATTCTGCTCCTAAGTATACGGATACTGTTCTGTCCTTTATTTTTTTTTTCATAATAATAAATACATATTAATACTTTCTTTCTCCTTATTGTAAAGTGTAATTCAAATTTATTTATGAAAAATGTTATTTGTACTATTGAACTTTTCAAAACAAATTATAGATGGTGTTAATATTTTAATTTTAAGTTTGTTATTAAAGTGAACGATGCATTCAAGTTATTGTCTATTTTTAAAACTTAAGATTTTATCACAATTTTATACTTAAAAATATTTTAAAAATTAAATGAAAAAGATGTATATAAACTCTCGAATCCTATGTAAGACTATATTGATTTTTTTTTTTAATAAAATTTAATCTAATTTCTACACAAGGCCATTGATTTTGTAAAATATTGTGAATTTTATAGATTAAAAAATATGGTAATCACTTGAATAGTTTATATTAACTTTTTAGATTCAATTATAAATAATATAATTAACTATTTTAAACAAAATATATTAGATCAATGTTATTTTATTTTATATTAAAAAATGTTGGAGATCTCACATCGATTAGCGATTAAAGTTTTTCATTGTATATAAAGTGGGTGCAAATCTCAATCCTATGAATCGGTTTTATGGAGTCGAGTTAGGCTTAAAGTCCACTTTGTAATATGGTATCAGAGCCATTCCGAAGTCCACTTCATAATAAAAAGTTCCTAAAAATCTAAAATTAACAAAATTTGAATACATTACAATCAAGTAGTTTTTCCAATAATTTTTTAAAAATACTTAAACAATTTCTTTAACAAACTTTATAAAAGAAATTATTTATAGATATCGATGAAATCATTGTATAATTTCTTTGTTTTATCTTTATAGAATATTTATTACAAAAGTGATATATTTGTATATCTTTCATGATTTGAATTTGTTTTCCAATACATATAGATTTGATGTTTTTATTATGTAATAGAATTCTACATGATTGTGTAGTTTCTTTAGTTTTCTAAAAAATTCTTGAATGATTGTATTATTTAATGTGATATAATACGAGTTTTAAGATTATGAAACAATTTCATTAAAATTGTTATGATTACATCTGAACATAAATTTCGAAAGAATTGAACTAATATAAAAGTGATTGTATTTTTCTTCGTTAATTTCTATTTTAAGTTCTTTTGTATTTTCTTTCTTGATAATTTTTTTATTTTTAACAGTGTTATGAGAACAAATTCCGGATAACTTATTAATCAGTTAAAAAGGTTTTTAAAACTGGTAACCAATTTTTTTTATATGTTATTTTATCTATGCAATTTATTTTTGTTATACAAATTAATGGTACTTTCTTAAATTTTTTTACGAATAAAAAACTATTTATTACCATCACCAATACTTTATTGTTCGATTATTTTAAAGTTAAGTAAAATTGATTCACATAATTGAATACTGTGTAATTAATACATGTCAAAATTAATTTAAAAACAATTGATTCGAATGAAAAGTTAGATAATTAATTTCGCAAAAGCTGTAGTGTGACAGGACAGGGCAGAGAAAGTGAAATAAATGTAGAGGAAGTGAAATAAATGCTTGTGTTGTCAAATAACAATTACAAGAATGTTTTTTTTAAGAATAAAAGTACTACAAATGGTTCATTTTGATATATTTTTTTACGTAAACTATATATGTACTTTTTAAATTTTAATGAGACATATTATTTAATAATTCTATTTTGGATAGAGTATAAACTATGCTAAATCCATAAATAGTGAATAATAATAGTAAGTATATTTTTATAATTTTTTTTAAGTAACTTCTTATATATATTAAAATTTATATTTTAATCTGCTTTTGTTATTATCTATTCGCATAAAAAATGTTGACCATTATTTAGGGTTAAACATTTAAAATTTTAAAATTCTTAATGGTTTGTCTTTCTAAATACAAAAATCGTTTTGTTTATCGAATATTCTTAAATACAAAAATCAGTAGAGAGTCATTTTTAATCATGATATCGGTCGATGATCGACCCGGTCGATGATCGACCCGGTCGATGATCGACCCGGTCGATGATCGACTCGATCGATGATGATCGACCGAGTCGATGATACTATAAATTTCAATTTAAAATTTTTCTAACAATTAAGAGAAGATAATTTTTGTATTATTATGATATCTGTTTGATGATGAGGTATAGATTTTTATTCCTTTTTTGGATCTGAATTTTGTTTGATTGTTGATGTAGAAAATCTAAAGGTTGTTTGGAGAATGTTGTGACAATGAAGGACAAAGATTATAGGCCTACTTATTGTCAGATATTAATAATAAAAGTTTTGGTGTGATGTGGGTTATGATTAAGTTTATCTACTATTCAAACCAGGTAAGGTTACATTATCTTTTCTTTTTAGTTTCTTTTCTCCTTTATTTTGGTGGTTGGGAATGGTAGATAACTTGAAGCAATCACATGATTCCACCTCAAACCTAATACAGAAAAAACATTAATTGATTTCAGGTTACTTTCTCCCCTCTCTTTACTTTATCTTCCCTTTATTTTTTTTCCATCTCCACTGAAGAAAGCAAAACCAGCAAACCCAAAACTCCCAAGGGAAATAAATATTTTGCTTTCATTGTTTTCAAGTTTTTGTCATTTTCTTTGGTAAAATGAGTTTTGGGTCACAAAGATAGAGCAACAAGCATTGAATATGGGAGACTAGTATGGAAAACAACAATTAACAATAAAAAAATAATAATAAGTTGTTAGCTACCCTATCATAGTTCTTACTTATAGAAGTTAAATAATTAAATAAATTGAAAGGCAAGGTTTTACTTATCAACCTCCACATTTATATTAGATATGTAAGGCTAATGACATCAAAGTCCAATATATTTTAATAAATATAAATTTAGGTCGAACATAATATTCAATATAAGAGTTGTGTATTTACACCAGATCGTGTACTACTGATATATATGTATATATATTTGGAGAAAAATCAATGAAGGTATGACAAAAAATTTGGACTTTTTTAAAATTAAATTAGTTTTGATTTAAAATAAAAAAATCTTAAATGTAGAAAAATACTAATTAACATATACATATAATATAATCAAAACATTTTGATAAAATATTCACCAAAATTTTTATAACATTAGATGTTTTTCCAAACAACCTTCAATGTGTACTATGATAAGGAAATGTATAGAGGAACAACAATAGTCAGAACTTCAAATACTCTATTATTCCATTGTAAATATTTTCTATATTTTATATCAACAACAATAATATGTTCCATTGATAAGTTTTCCATTTTTTCGAGTAAAATAGAATAACTCATCAACTATCTTTTCATATATATACTAATGCAATGTGCATTCATCAAACTTTACTCTATAACTATATATGTTACAAACTCCATTATCATTAATCATATAGTATGTGATTTTCACTTGTGTAATTGAAGATGATGTCCAATCCATTATTGGAAAAACATTTTTCATAGTTGTTAACACAAATAAAAAAAGTTTTTTTTTATCTTAAATTTGATAAAAAATTGACAATATATTTCACATTGGTATAAGTTTATGAAATGAAAGTTGTAACAAAACACCAAATTCGTATGCACCCAAAAAACAATAGAACATAGTTTCAACTGAAATTTCACCAAATTCAAAGTTAGACTTACAATATATATACATTAACAAATTATAAAGAATAATTTTTTCAAACTGTTCAATCGAATAATTCAAGATTTGATACAAATGATTAATAATCATTTGCACTAAATCTTAAATAAAAACTAAGATTCACTCAATGTAAATGTGTGCATTATTGCAATACTTAATTTAAACAAATATTACAACAGTAAAAATAAACTATATATCATCCAAACATATTACAATAATCTTACTTCTACAATGAATCTAAACTACATTTTATAAATTCTCTATAATTTAATTCCTATAATTTAAAAAAATAGTAATTAAATAATTAAGTCACTCCTAACTAAAATAAATAATTAGTCTCTATAATTTTTACTATTCCTAAATTTTAAATTATAATTTTAATAATCTTATATTTATTTTTATAGAAAATTCAATTTCAAATATACGAAACTGAATAATACATTTACATTAAACAAAAATCACACCAATAAACCAATTCAATTAAAACATTCATCATGATTGAAATCACAAAAATAACAATAATTTTAATTTTAATAATACATTGAAGATATCGACCTACTTCAATAACTTATTTAGACTCATAAATGATAGCAATGAGACAAAAGTACACTACCACAAAACACACATACCAACTGATTCAAATCACCAGATAGTCTTCAAAATCTCCACAACAATGTAGTAACACTGCCCCTAAAGAACAAATCGCAAATAGAGAGAGAAATAGACGCCATAAATGTGGGAAGAAGAAACACTATGTTCTAGTTTATATAATTTTACGTTGAAAGCTTTTAAAGTTCGAAGTAAATAAATTTCACTTATTTACAAAGATGTCGCACATTTTTTACTTTATATTTGTTGTAATCTCATGTAAATATGGTAAGGTGATATGCTCACTTTACATAAGTGGATGTTGATAATAATTTTTAGTCAAGAACATATCTGAGACTATATATAATGGATGATTCGATAATGATCCGATAACGGATGACATAATAAGTCTAACTGTTTCTAATAGGGAGATGAGATCTAGAGACCTATTGAAGGGTTTCGTCTCTTCCTTTCCTTCGGGCAGGTTGCTGGGGCTTTACTGTGATCCTTCTAGCCTTCGTGCAACTCCTTCGACTCTTGGTCTCTCAGTCTCAGGTGAATGGCAAATGAGGAAGATACCTGCAGAAGACACTCTAACGCTCAAGTCAGTAAAAAAGGTATTCGACACTCAGAAGTGTACAATGATACTTTTGTTCTTGAAATTTGTGCTATTTATATTATTTTAATAAGTTAACCTTATTGAGCCTGATTAGTGGGATGAATCACACTTAGGAGCGTATTACCTAATTTTTAATGATGGTTTAACTTTACTGACTTTGGTTTGAGACCGTACAAGTCTCGGTCAGCTCGGTCAAGGTAGACTGAGTCGTGGTAATGACCGATTGGTTCATACCAGTACATCAACAAATAATTGTTAGAATAAACCCTAAACCCTATACCATAATCAGAGGTGAACTATAATTAGTTCAACCTCATAAAACTGACTTTTTAAGATGAGATTTCCTTTCACTTATGTATTATGAAAATGTGTTAATGTTTAGTTAGTTGAGATATTCAAAACAAAAGTATATTTTTTTTTTACAAACGGATGAGAGGTTCTTTTCATGATTTGAATTCGCACGGGTATGAAAAATTAATTGCAACTTCGTATTAAATACTGCATAAACTTAAATTCTAGTCGTAGAACCTCACAAACAAGAATAGAAACCCTTTGATACATTGAACAAAAAAATGTCTATATATATGAGATTCTAATCATCTCCTTCCCCTATACAAGACTCTATTTCACTCAAATTAAACATATGAGTATCTTCCTATATACCAACTGACATTACCTAAGAGAAGCATAGCCACACACATATATAAGAAATATCTAACAACCAAGCTAATTAGCTTTTAAATTTCATCACGGCACGTAATATGGAATTGACCACTCACTCATGACACAAACTAAAATTAATGCACAATCATATGAATTCAATTCAACTTTTACATTTAGTGAAATAAAAAAAGTTAAAAAATAATGTATTTTACAATGTGTTTCGAACGGATTGTACAGAAAGAATTGTTATCTTTCTCATCGGTCTTCTTTTACTTCATTTTATTCCATCTATTTCTTTTTTTTTAAATGTTTGATAATTAGGTTGACTAGATACCATGTTTAGTGAATGAATTTAATCATTGTGCTCCCTCTATAATTTATATTTAAAGAGATCATTGTACTTGTAATTAGTGTGTCATAAATGAGAATCTAATAGTTGCCAGATGTAGATTGTAGTTGGCGACCGAACCACGTTAAATTCTGTTTTGTTTATTTTATGTCGTTGATTCGTGATTGTGTGTTGCTTTTGCGTGCGTTTTTTCCCATCAGTAAACTCCGGTCTTGATGGTATCTGCAAAATACACTCTGACGTTTAAGTGAGATCTTAATATTCAGTGATGATGACATCTTTTTCTTGAAATATTAATTACTTATATAATTATCCTGAACTATTTGTTATTAGACCGAATTAGAGCTTTAAATCATAATTAAAAATGTTAGCTAATGCTTAATCATTATTTGATGTTGTTAATCTTATGTTAGTCTTAATAGAACTGGTCATCTTATTGGATGTTGAGACCTGCATTCCGACCGGTACACGATGAACTCCTGTAGATAGAAAAAATTCATTCAGATGACCTTTTCATCCAACCTTGAGAGAGAGTTAGCAATGAAGAGTAGATGAAATAGAAGGTCATGGAACTGAAATGAAAATGTAACACAGAACAATACTGTCACACATGCATGCATTCAACAAGGAAATCATGGCGCACATGTTGAAGAAAGACTCTTTTCTTTCTACACTTTTTTCATGAATGTTCAGTTCGTCATTGCCATTGCTCAAACTTAGGTCACCTAAGTTCTAATTACGCAGTAGACCTCCTATTTCTACTCCTCTCATCTTCATGACTTCACTATATCCTTCATGTTATTCCTCTACCGATTACTCATATTCAAATTTTACAGACAATGCTTGATATACGTCATTATCGGTCTTGGATCTTATCAAAAGTATCTTTAGCGAGTTTTTCATTCTTTGATTTGGTGTATAAAACATTGGTATCTGTGTACTCAATTAATAGTTGTTGATTGAATAATGAGGTTGGTCTTTGAATTTTAAATCATTTTTTAACTGTCTGAGTTTTCATGTCTATTTTCTTTGTAAAAGAGTTGAATCACCCTAAAATTGATCATATTTATTATATATTTTCTTACTTAGTAATAAAATAAAGGTAATCAATCGATGCAGAAACATTGCCATTTCAAAATACTGTAATCTATTCACGATGAACATTGCATAGATACTTTTAGTTGCTTATGATTTTGTACTTTTTTTTAAACTTCTACTTTTATACCAATACAAATTAGAATTGCATAATATAGATTATTTTAACATTTCATTATGTCTGCAATGACTCGTGTTCATTTTTAAAATATGAATTATCTATTCTGGTTATGCTTTATATTTATATTTATGTTAATGTTAAAGTGTGTTTAATGTATTGTTAGTGATACTGCAAAAAACTTGAGACACATACTGTAAAGAAATTCTTATATAGTATTTATCTTATACATGTTTAACTTTGATAATTTCAGACTAAATCCATTAGACTTAGTTAAGTGTAATATAAAGATAACTTAACCATATTTTTAAACATATTTTTTAAAGTTTAATTAAGTTTTAAGTCTCTTTTTATAAATTTTAATATTTTTAATTGAGTTTTTATTAAATTTATTAAGTATTTAAGAAAAAAAATTATATTTATTATTGAATCAATGAATTTAGTTTAATTTTGATGTGACGTGGCTGTTATTTTATTATGTTATCTTATTTATTTATCTTTATATATTAAAGAATAAGAAGTTTTTTCATTAAAAAATAACTTTAATTGTCTTTATCGAAAACTTATTAAATAATAAGAGACCTTCATCTTACATGAATGGTGATGGATGATGACACTTTGACAATCTCTTCTGTAAATAATGACTAAATTTTGAATATTCAATAAATCAACAAAATTTAATAAATATTTAACTAAAAAATATTTAAATTTACAATATTATTTTCATATTTAATTATTAACATTTGAAATGAATATGATTTTAACCTCTAAATTTATTAAAGAATTAAATCTTTGAAATTTGAAAAAAAACATTTTTAGCTATTAGCAATATATTTCATGTCCTATAGCAATTTTATTAATTTGAAAAATTACAACTGGATTTACTCAAAATTTCAAAAACTAAAACTATAATTAATGTTATAGCTATGGTATAGTTCACGTCAAACATTTACGATTTTTTATAGTAAAATTAAAATATAATTTATGTTTTTTAAAATATATAAAACAAAATCTCTGACTATTTTGACTTATATATATTGTTTGATACAACGATTAGATGAAACAAAATCTAACTGTATAAATCATTGTATCATTTCAAGTTATTACATGAGATGAAATGAAGCATGCAGAAGTATGAAAGAAAGTGTTACAGAGACAGAAATGGTGTGGCTGTAACAAGACACTTGCGAAACCAGTGGAAATGAATGTTACATTTTTATTTGATGAATGTAATGTCTTTCTGTTCCATTAGGAAGACGCAGGAAACCTCAAGAATCCTTTCTACACTTTCATTCTCTTTCAAAATCTTCCAACCCAGACTCTTGTACCATTCACTCCACGCCCAAGTTCAATCATTTCCTTCATCACCATCTAATCACTACTGTTACGCTTCGCTACTTGAGTCTTGTATCTCTCTCAAGGCGTTAAGGCCTGGGAAACAACTCCACGCTCGATTGTGTCAACTGGGTATTGCTTACAATCAAGATTTGGCCACCAAACTGGTCAATTTTTACAGCGTTTGTAACTCTCTTCGGAATGCCCATCAGCTGTTCGATCAAATTCCCAAAGGGAATTTGTTTCTGTGGAACGTCTTGATTCGGGCTTATGCGTGGAATGGACCCCACGAGGTTGCCATTTCACTCTACCACCAGATGCTTGAGTATGGGCTCAAGCCCGATAATTTCACTCTTCCATTTGTTCTCAAGGCATGCTCTGCACTCTCCACAATTGGAGAAGGAAGGATCATTCACGAGCGTGTGATACGAACTGGGTGGGAGAGGGATGTGTTTGTTGGTGCAGCTCTTGTTGACATGTATGCCAAGTGTGGTTGTGTGGTGGATGCCCGTCACGTGTTTGATAAAATTGCAGAGAGAGATGCTGTGTTATGGAACTCCATGCTGGCAGCTTATTCTCAAAATGGACACCCTGACGAATCGCTTTCTCTATGCCGCGAGATGGCAGCAACGAGTGTAAGACCCACCGAGGCAACTTTAGTCACTGTGATTTCATCTTCAGCTGATATTGCCTGTCTTCCTCATGGAAGGGAGATCCATGGATTTGGTTGGAGACATGGGTTTCAATCCAATGACAAGGTCAAAACTGCTCTGATAGACATGTATGCAAAATGTGGTTCTGTAGAAGTTGCTTGTATCTTGTTCGAGCGGCTTAGGGAGAAAAGGGTTGTATCTTGGAATGCAATTATTACTGGCTATGCGATGCATGGTCTTGTTGTTGAAGCTTTGGACTTGTTTGAGAGAATGAGGGAAGAGGCTCAGCCGGATCATATAACTTTTGTTGGTGTTCTTGCTGCTTGCAGCCGAGGGCGTTTGCTTGATGAAGGGCGAGCATTGTATAACTTGATGGTGAGGGATTACTGTATCAACCCTACTGTTCAACACTACACATGCATGGTTGATCTCCTTGGTCACTGTGGTAAACTGGATGAGGCGTATGATCTTATAAGACAAATGGACGTGACAGCTGACTCTGGTGTATGGGGTGCTTTGCTGAATTCATGCAAAACCCATGGAAATGTGGAGCTAGGAGAGGTGGCTTTAGAGAAACTAATTGAACTTGAACCCGATGACTCTGGCAATTATGTGATTTTGGCTAACATGTATGCTCAATCAGGTAAGTGGGAAGGAGTTGCTAGACTGAGGCAGTTAATGATAGATAAAGGAATAAAGAAAAACATTGCTTGTAGCTGGATTGAAGTAAAGAACAAGGTCTATGCATTTCTTTCTGGAGATGTTTCACACCCAAATTCTGGTGCAATATATTCAGAGTTGAAGAGGTTAGAAGGACTAATGCGAGAAGCTGGGTATGTCCCACATACAGGATCTGTCTTCCATGATGTGGAGGAAGATGAGAAGGCAAACATGGTGTGCAGTCACAGCGAAAGACTAGCCATTGCATTTGGACTCATAAGTACATTGCCAGGAACCAGGCTTTTGATAACTAAGAATCTTCGGATTTGTGAGGATTGTCATGTTGCAATCAAGTTCATCTCGGAAATCACGGAGAGGGAGATAACTGTGAGGGACGTCAATCGCTATCATCATTTTAAGCATGGACTGTGTTCATGTGGTGATTATTGGTGAAGAAGCTTTCTTAACTTCAAAATGCCATTCACTGCAATATTTAAACTAAAGTAAACGACATTTTACACTATAAAGACTGCTTTGAAGGTTTTGTAAAATTAGGAATTGAAGTGATCAGTATTTATAATTTCAGTGGCTAATATCAGAGGCTCATTTTTTAGGAGTAATTCGAATGTGCAAAATGAATTTATTCTTTTTCCGAAGGAAAATCCTTCAGTAATTTTAAGATCATATTCTATTCATTAGTTTTTATGTTCAATCAAAAGGTTAACATTGGCCTAAGAATCATTGTTGATGTGGTAAAAGTTCTATTTAGGAGCTAGTTGTTTAGTGTTGTGTTTTTTATTTCTTGTCTATTTCCAGTTCTCTTCATTGTAAAAAAGGAAGGATATAGAACACTCTCATTTCTGTTGTGAGATATTGTAAACTCATAAATTAAACTACTACTCAATCTCTTAATCATGGTTCTTTGAAATTTGAATAGAGTGTATTTTTGTGTTTAAAAAGGAGACTCGGTCATTCTCAAAAAATGGAAGGGGATAATAAGGTTGTCCATTTATATATTCAAAATAGAAATATTCATTCTTAATCCGGTATAGTTAATATAGTTTCACATTGTTCAGAAGTCGAGGTAATTTAAAGTGGACAATACTTCGGATGTGATGATTTGATCATATCAATGCTATCTCTAGAACTTGAGATTGAAACATTAATTGGTGGGAATTCACTAGACGTCGATTGGAGGACTTGTTATGTTACTGTCAATATGGTTCCATAGAACAGAAGTCTGTAATAGATCCAGACGATGTTATCTCTCGGATTTAATGATTTAGTTAGTTTTAATTTCTTTTATTGAATACCTTTTTATTTCAAAAAAACAAACTACTTAATATTTTCGATATAAAATGATTTTGAGTTCTAAAATTTGATAGACCTTATCAAATGAAAGCTATTTTCACGCATAAAAATGTTGTATTTTGATTCAAATAACTCTTTCAGGTTTTTTCCGTCAACGATTTTTTTTATTTCAATCTTTTTTTTATTGCATGTATTTTTATTTTCCACCCTATTGAACCCTGCGAATTTGAAGTTTATCAGATTACGCTCACCATACTCACCAAAAGAATTAAAAAAAAGAAAAAGAAAGGAAAGTAGGAATAAAACGACAACGTTGCACTCGCCCCCAACCCAACGTGCGAAGAGAAGAAACCTTTAGAATCGCGTTGGAGGAGGATCTGTCATCCCTCACATAGCATTAGTTTTGCAGAGCACATAAAATTGAACATCCATTCCCGCGTTTCTGCACCGCCACTCTCCGTTTCTCGTTTTTCCTAACCGACAACTTTTCTCTTTTTTCGATGATTCAATTCTTTGTAGGTGAAGCTTCGCAATAATTCAACTATGAGCTCTACAACTTCGAAAGCCACGTCCACGATTTGATTCCTGGATCCATTGCATCCATTAAGGTTCGCCTCGCCTCGCCTCGCCTCTTTTTACTGTTGATCTCATTCCTCACCTTTCAATCCCTCTGCATTTATATCTTCCTTTACAATTATCAGATTTCAGATTTACCTCGCATTTCCCTTTTTATTTTCTCCATTCGGCTTGATGAATGGTTTTTAAGATGCATAGCTGTTTGTCGGTGTGGTGGTGAATGAATTGAATTTGACCGTCTTTCTTTTTGCTATTGATACTTATCTGATGTTACATTGTTGATGCTATTTTGGGATCCGAGGATGGAATAGAGTAGGAATTGAGTGGTGTTTTCGATTGTTAATACGCATCACGGTTCGGCTTTGTTGTGGTTTGTAGCTTTCGCGATGGCGTGGTTTAGTGGGAAAAAATCATGGGGGAACTTCCCCGATTTGGCGGGAGCCGTTAATAAGCTTCAGGAGAGTGTGAAGAATATCGAGAAGAATTTTGATTCCGCCCTTGGCTTCGAAGAGAAGGCTGAGTCCAGCGATGAAGGTACTTAATGCCAGTTCCTAGCATTTCTTTTTTGTTTTCTGAATGGATTTCTTTGTCGTGTGTGAATTTTATGTTTGAGGTAGATGAGGAGTTCATTAACTGTTGTGAGATTTGAGTTTTGAACTTTTTGGATGGGTTGTTTCTCTATGTGGGGATTTCTCAGTTTTGACACTGATTGGAGCTATATCCTGTTGTATTTTGAATTCCAGCTGCAGGGTCATGGCCTATATCTACTGACAGGAATGCCCTATTTAATCCTGTCATGTCTTTTATGGGGAACAAAAGTGAGGAATCTACGGAAGAAATGTCTGAAAAAGATGAATCCTCTCCAAAAGAGTCTGAAACTGAGAAGTCACCAGAAATGCCTGAGTCTCTGGATCGTAAACCCGTGGATGAAGGAAACAAAGTCCTTGAAACTGATAATGAAGTCCATATGGAAGCTGAAGAAACCGCTGGTCAAGAAGAAAATAAAATGCTTAAGAAAGAAGAAGATGGTGAGCATACAGAGTCAGCAGCGGATGGAACAATTGAACGGAATTTGGATCATGGAAAGGAGGAACACCACTTACTGGAGATGCCTGTTGAATTGACTGAATCCTCTGTTGAGAAGTTTGAGAGTTCAGATTCTGCAGACCATTCTCAAGAGGATGAGATTGCCAATGAGGGAACCTCTGAGAGTCCAGTGTCGATGCAACTCATGCCTCCTATTCTTGCAGACAATGTAGTTGAGGGTGTTACTAGTGAGTCTGGTGAATCACATGGTATTAGTGATGGGAATGCAAATTCTCAAGTTGAGACACAAGAGGAGAGTAAAGAAGAGAGGGTGCAAGAAGAAGAAAGTGTAAAGAGAGTATCTTCTGCCCAACATGAGGCATCAGATGAAGGTGAGAAAAGAGATGACACTGTCACTTCTGTTCTGCAATCTGTGGCTTCTGATGAAGCCAGTAACTCTGATCAATCAAGTATTGAACAGTTGTACGTTGGTACTCCACCAAATGAATCTTCTAAGGTGGTAACTGAAGAGTTTTCACCTGAAAATGAAACAACTGCAAAAGAAAATGAAAGTGACCACTTTGCCCATGATGTTGAAACTGACATGAAAGAGCATCATATGAGTTCTGAAAGAACTATGTCTGACTCTGGCTCCATGATTGAACTAGAGAGGGTGAAAAGGGAAATGAAAATGATGGAAGCTGCCCTACAAGGTGCTGCAAGACAGGCCCAGGTATTTCATTCAGTGCATTTGCCATGGCTGAAACTAAAGCTTTTGTATGCACATTCGTTTTTATTGCAAGATCTTGTAATATAACAAGAACTAAGCGCTACATCATCTCTAGGTAGGCTTTTTTGCGATCTGTTGTTCTTTTTGTCTTGGTTAGGGTCTATGTGTTTGAGGAACTAAGTTTTTTTCCTGGACTATATATTTTGCCAAGCTTCACTTACATAAAACAAAAATCATGAAGATTATTATGTGGTGTAAATATGTTTGTTTCTAATTCACTTTGTCAAATTGACCGATTAAGTGGTGTAAATCTTAGTCTTTTATTAACCGATTGAGAAGTGAACATAACAAATTGTTTCTTTTTTGTGTTAGCAACAAAAACATTTGGGATTCACAATCATTTTTTTAAGGAGAGTTTTTAGTCTGAAAAGTGAAAACTATGATGAATGATGGCATGATCTCTAGTTAGACTTTGTCTGGTTAAGAAGGTTTTTGTGGGCTCATTGTCCTTTTTTTTTTCTTGGTTAAGTTCCAAAACATCTGGGGGGGTGCCTGGCTTCTTGTGCATTAAAGATGCGGATTGATAGTGTAAAAGTGGCTTCTAATTCACTCTTTTGTAAATATGCTTTCCTGGTACTCTAGATCCCTTTTCTTTAGCTATAATCAGCTACAATCTTCTGACTTTCTTTAATGGCTAAAAGTAGTTCAATTTAATGTTTCATTATATTCAAGAAGTTGCATATAATTATACTCCTCTTATGCTTTTTTTGTGGCCATTATATAATATTGCATATCTTATTACATTTTCATAATCTTGGCTCTCTTTGTAGGCTAAAGCTGATGACATTGCAAAATTGATGAATGAAAATGAACAATTAAAATCCGTGATTGAGGATTTCAAGGTTTGTTTACTTTTTCAGTACCTAGTAGTAGCTTTGTGTGATGTTTTGATTTAATAAACTTATTGTTACTTCCTGATCCTTAGCATTTGTTATGTCATCTATGTATTCACATCTGTCTATTAAATATTTAAAAACCAATATTTCTTGTACATGTAGCATTGGAAGCTAACCATTGATCCTATATGCTATTTCTAAGACATGATCTTGCAATGGCATTAAACAGCAAATGGGTTGGCTAACTAAGCGACCAACATGGAATATAAATTAATATCATGAAAAGGTAGAAGTCGAAGGATGTTTATTTGTCAATGATAGATGGTGTGGTTCAGTAGACATTTTTGTTTATGAAAATCTAGTTTTTCTTCCTTGATTCAGCTTGTGTCAGTTGTAGTTGAATAGAAAATTATTGAAGGTGATGTTTTTTTACATGTATTGTTTAGATGATATTGTCTGTTTTGTAATATTAAAATACCTTTCGCGTTTTTGTAAGTTAATTAGCACATGTTATGTTACTGTTCCAAACTTTTATTTCTCATCTTATTATGTGTTGTTCACTCCTGCATCCATTTCCTTTGGAATATTTATATTTCATTGTTGATAATTGTGTAACAGAGAAAATCCAATGAGGCAGAAGTTGAGTCTTTGCGAGAGGAATACCATCAGAGAGTTGCAACTCTTGAGAGAAAGGTATCACTTGTGTAAGCACCCATAATTGTCAAATATTAAATTAAGTTATATATATAGTTAGTTAGTTATTTTTGTTTGAATATGTGAGATATGTGTGAATTGTTTTTAGTTAAAAAAAGGAAGAGTAAATATATTTTTAAAAATTAATTATTTAATTAAGAAAATATAGATATTTTCGGAGAAGGAATGAAGTTGGCAAGTGGACAGTTTTACTATACTAGTGTCAATTAAAAAAAATGAACATTACTAGTCATCATTGACAATTGAGAGGTATAAGAGGTATAATGACAATTAAGGGGAATAATGGTTATGAAACTGTAGGTTACTTTTGAAAAAGAGGGGGGTGAATACAATAGATGCACATCAGAATTGAGATAAACAAAAGAGATTTAGAAATTGAGAAAAGAGGTTGAAGGGAAATATAGAAAGGAATAGGTGATGATTGAGAAGGAAGTTGTAGGAAATTTAGTTCCGATAATGAAAATAAAGTTAAGGGAAGTCTTTTCTGTAATTGATTATTTTTATTATAATTGTTTTATGTTATTGTTAGAATTAGAGTGAAAGAATTGAGAATCCATGGAAGGAGAAAAATATTTTGAGAGTATGTGATGTGAGTGTTTTAAGATTGATATGGAATATAAGGGAAGAGCTATTAGTTTTATTATTATTATTTTGGTCATAATTATGGTTAGAATTAGAGTAAAGAGAAGATTGTTAATTTTTTTGAAGAAGAGGTATTTTGACGAATGTGATAGTTATGTGTTCAAAGATTGATGTGGAATATAAGGAAATATTTAGTTAATGTAGGAGGAATTTTTGGACTGAGGTTTTGTAGTTTCTTACGGAAAAATAAGATTCAGAATATTAGAAGAATAAATTATAATGATGTTGGATAAACTAAGAAAGGAAACACAATTTTGATAAATATAAATATTTGGTTATTGAGATTGATAGTTAGTTAAGTGTGATATTCTTAAATTTGTTCATATGGTTGTTTGATTTTATGGTGTAGAAATTCCTTGAATGGAGTGAATATAGTGATTTTGATAATATTTTATTTAGGCTTCTGCACTTATTTTGATATTCAAAATAAAAAAAGAAGTAATAATTAACTAATACAAATGCAAATAGAAATAGAGGGATGTTACCACTTCTTAAATCTTATCTGTTTTTGTGCTTACTTATCAGTTGTATAACTCAGATGCATAATTCAAAAGTTGTGCATGTAGTCTATGGAATGGATGGTGATATATTAACACCAAGAGTAACAACACACACCTAACACATTAATAAATTAATATTTTTATTATTTTTATTTTATTTTTTAATTTAAAATATTATTACAAGGATTGTGAAGTGTGTGTTTTTTACTATTTGTGGTTTCAAAGAAAAGTTTTCCATAGTCTATACAATGAAGTGCTGGTTGTCTTTTTCATCATAGAAACTAATCTAGTATCGCACAAATGGCAAAAGTACTATTAAGGGTCACATGTTTTCCTTTGCATGCTTACTTTTCATTTCAGATATTTCTTGTCATGCAAGTGCATAGCTGGCACATATACTATATAGGTTGTAGAGTCTGTCTTTTGAGGGATGCAATCTCTTAGTGTGCTATGAAGAACCAACTCCAACATGAACACCGGGAAACGACTAATATCCAAAATATAGAACAGAGGGACATTGCTTGTATATATAATCAACCTGACAAAAATCTCATTTAAGAATTAAGTTTTATATATTTCACATTGTAAAACAAATTTTTAAAGTTTTACAATTTTCATGTAATACTGGTCATTACTAAGAAGCATGCATTCTAATAGTTAAAATAACTACTTAAGTCTTATGGAAACGAACCTAACAAAAAGAAAGTTGAGTCTAGCAGTATATATGACATAAGTTTTTTTTCTTTTTCTTTTTGTAATGGCAGTGTTTAGTCTCTTTAGTTGTGTTGGAGAGGTATCCAATATGTATAAAAAAGGTGTATGAGCTGAAATATTTTTTTATTGTGACCCCGTTGAGGGATGTTGGGCACACGTCGAAGGTGTGTTTGACAAGTGTCTTGTAAAAAAATGTCAGTTATGCTGTGAGACACTATTCTATAAAGGTGCTGGTGCTTCCTATATCATTTGCTTTATTGAGAAGCAATGCTTGAGTTATGGTTAGATATGCTGTTCCATTTTTTGTGGATACTAATAAAATTCCTGCAATATTGGTGCATTTGATAAACAAGAAGTTTCCATGGACGCAGAGAGGACGTATTATAATTTCAATATTATAACATGAGCATCTAAAGCTTTGGGGATTGGTGTTATAAATTCATTTCAATATCAAAGAGACATTCCTAGTTTGAGCTACAGTTGTTATAGGATTTTATTTTATTTTTTGGTGTTTAATTACAGGTTTATGCTCTCACTAAGGAAAGGGATACACTTCGTCGAGAGCAGAGTAAAAAAAGTGATGCAGCTGCTCTCTTGAAAGAAAAGGACGAGATAATTACCCAAGTAATGGCAGAAGGTATCACAGTCTAGAATTAAACCTAAATTTGTATCATCCAGGCTTTGGTGGCACAGAATCGTTTTTTTTGTTATTGTTGTCTCTTTGGGGTTGACTATATGGATGGTTCTTTTAGATGTATGCCAACTAAAGCCTAAAGGGACAAAATTTTCAGTCGGGTACTTCTTTTGGATTTCTTTAACATGGATATTCGTAGTTATTAGAGTAATAAATGCTTTGTAGGGACTTTTACTCTGGAATAGGGTTTTTGCATGATTGTATTTCGTTAATGCAATTATTGTGGTGTTTACTTTAGTGTGTTAAATGTAGGAATTGAAAGTGAGATCTTGTCTGGATTTCTTTTCACGTTTTCATAGTTACAGAGTAATAAATGCTTTGTAAACACCTTTACTCAGACTTGGATTTAGTTTCAAATTTATGCCTAGATACTTAACTATTCCCCTTAAATGGTCATCCGAGTCTTACTCCAGCCCCTTGTATATCTTTATTTTTTGGCTTGGTTGAAAGCTTTGAACAAGGCCTATAGGAGAGCTAGATGATAAAATTGAGGAAGGCTGATGTCACATTATAAAATTGTGTCTGAAATGTTACTTTTTATTTATTTATTTGGTTGGAAATTAATAATTTCATCTGAAGGGCTTTTGGGTTATAATTAAAAAGTTTATCCATTGAAGCATGTAGTGGTTTAATTAGTGGAGATTATAGTGGCCCTTTCTTCATACTAGACTGTCTCTCTTCTCAGGTGAAGAGCTTTCGAAAAAGCAGGCTGCTCAAGAATCCACAATTAGGAAACTAAGGGCTCAGGTATGCAGACTATTTGTTGTATCTCCCACAATCTTCAATTGTATATATACCTACATATTATTATAATTCTCTTAATTATTTTTTTTTATGAAAGCTAGATCAGAGATCTTGAGGAGGAGAAGAAAGGTTTGACTACTAAACTTCAGGTAATGGAATTATTCTGAAAGCATTAGTAGAAGTTATTATTTGCTGGTGGTATCTTTTGAATGAATTCTCTTCATTCACCATGGAATCTAGGAATCAGAAATTTAATGGGTAGAGCTTTATCTTTACTATTTGGGTGCAGATTGTTTATCTTATTGCAAAAGATTTTCTTCAGTAGTTTGATTATAAAGTCCCATCTTACTGTTTACAATTTAAATTCATATTATTTTTAAGGGTAATTATCATTTATAGTTGTGGACTTGTGGACAATCCTCTATATCATTGGAAGTTTCATTCTTTTTTGGAGTAGCCTGGGTTGACGATGCTCATATTTACTAGTACTTTTAATTGAAATTGTTTTTTGGTTAATGCGATGCAAACCAGGTAGAGGAGAATAAAGTAGAAAGTATCAAGAGGGACAAGACAGCTACAGAGAAGTTGTTGCAAGAAACAATAGAAAAACATCAAAATGAAATTGCAGCACAGAAAGAATATTATACAAATGCTTTGGCTGCTGCTAAGGAAGCTGAAGCATTAGCTGAGGCTCGTGTGAACAATGAAGCAAGAACTGAGCTAGAAAGTCGTCTGAGAGAAGCTGAAGAACGTGAATCTATGCTAGTCCAGGCACTTGAAGAATTGAGGCAAACACTAAGTAGAAAGGAACAACAGGTTTCTGTTGTATTTTCTGTCATTTCTTTTTACCGAGTTGACTTTCCTAAGATGCTATTTTTCAGTTTTAATGTTTTCTCCGTCGATTTTCAGGCTGTCTTCAAAGAAGACATGCTCCTCAGGGATATTGAGGATCTTCAAAAACGTTATCAGGTCTGCTCTCACTCTCTCTGCTTGTATTTGTTACAAATAAGTTTTAGCCACTTTATTTGTGCTTTTGGTAGTTTTTATAGTTTGGTTGAATTTCTCTAGGCAAGTGAAAGACGGTGTGAGGAACTGATTACACAAGTTCCAGAATCCACAAGACCACTTTTAAGACAAATTGAAGCCATGCAGGTTAATACACATGATTCAGAATTACTCTTCCTTATGTTTTTTTATATGTTTTGTTCCATGGGATCTGTACTATACTAGAATTCACTTTATAACAGGAAACAAATGCCAGAAGAGCTGAAGCTTGGGCAGCTGTTGAAAGAACTCTCAATTCTCGACTTCAAGTCAGTAGAATACTTTTTAATTAATTTTAGAAACTTCCCACTGGATATTATTGTATTTCTCCATCTTTTCCTATGGATCCCACAGGAGGCTGAGGCTAAAGCTGCAACTGCAGAGGAAAGAGAGCGATCTGTGAATGAACGCTTATCTCAGACCTTGTCTCGAATTAATGTCCTTGAGGCTCAGGTTTTGTAATTTCTCCAGTGAAATCGCATGTTTGATCGCAATTTCGTGTATATTTGACTTTTTGCTTTAACAATGAATTACAGATTTCCTGTTTGAGAGCAGAACAGACTCAATTAAGTAGGACCCTTGAAAAGGAGAGACAAAGGGCAGCTGAAAGTAGGCAGGAATATCTTGCAGCAAAGGAGGAAGCTGACACTCAAGAAGGGCGTGTGAGACAGCTTGAGGAAGAGATCAGAGACATTAGACAGAAATACAAGCAAGAGTTACAGGAGGCATTGATACATAGGGAGCATCTTCAGCAGGTAGAGCTTTTTGATTATGGATTTCTAACATAGCATTGTGAAACATGTTAATGAAGCTCTTTGTTTCAATTCTGATTAAAGTTTCTTTCATTTCTCATTTTGTGGGTAATGGAATTACCAGCTGACGGAGAGATTTGGTTTCATGCTGCATGATCTTTTCTAAAAAATTTACAAAAGATAGTCAACTTGCTTTTATTGTGGACGTTTCAACATAATATGGATTATTGGAATTAATTATATTAGCAAGCTGATGTAGAATATTTAAGCAAATTATGGAACAGAAACAATGCATAAAAATGAAAAAAAAAGGAAGAAATAACTAGGTATACTATTGTTTGCAGCGGTACTGAATTACCTTTAATATTTTTTCAAGATCCTGATTTAAGTTCTACATTTTTGCCAGGAGATAGAAAAAGAAAAGGCTGTTCGATCAGAGCTGGAGAGAACTGCCCGTGTTCATTCTGCTCCATCATCAGATCAAACTTCCACTACAAAGCTAACTTCTTTTGAGAACGGTGTGATGCTCTGCTTCTCTTTCCATCACTAAAGCTGAGTTGTCTGTGATATATGCTTTAATATTCTTTGTGATGTAGGGAATCTGTCTCGGAAAATCTCTAGTGCAAGCTCCCTAGGAAGCTTGGAAGAAAGCCATTTTCTGCAAGCATCGTTAGACTCATCTGATAATATTTCTGAGAGGAGACACGCAGGAGAACTAAGTATGAGTCCTTACTATGTGAAAAGTATGACAACCAGTTCTTTTGAAGCTGCACTTCGTCAGAAGGAGGGTGAACTTGCTTCATACATGTCACGCCTAGTATGATTTTTCTTGTCTTCATTCCCTGTAAACGTTTTGCACCATACATTCTTGTTCATAGCTTGACATTCTCTTATCATTGAGAATTTATCATAATTTAAAGTAATAGAATTTATAGTTTATCACTGATATAATTTATATTAAGCTGTTGGATCATAGGACAGTGATCTGGATGACCCTTTTATTTGGGATACAATGATGATTTCTTTTAATAATACAAATTCCAGGCATCACTGGAATCTATTCGTGATTCTCTTGCTGACGAGCTGGTCAAAATGACAGAACAGGTGAATTTTGCTTCCTATTTACCAAATTACTATTTATGGGTCTCGTTCCTTGTCATTAACCTTCCTCCACCTTGCAGTGTGAGAAGTTGCGTGGGGAGGCTGCTGTATTACCTGGCTTACGATCAGAGCTAGAAGCACTAAGGAGGAGGCACTCTGCTGCTTTGGAATTGATGGGCGAACGTGATGAAGAGGTAATTCTAACTTTGCCACGCTGATTTCTTTGATATGCCAAAACTGTCATGTTTCCTTTTATTTATTTACTTTTATAATGGAAAATTTATCTACCTTTTAATTTTTACTAAAAAACTTTCAATGTGTTTAGCTGGAGGAACTTCGTGCGGATATTGTAGACTTGAAGGAAATGTACAGAGAACAAGTGAACTTGCTTGTTAATAAGGTATTCTAAGCTGGATCTTTTACTCCTAAGATGCCCTAGTTATTTTTTTTCTCACTTTCCACAAAATGCTTAACCTTATGTTTTTATCCATATATTTGGATTTATAACCTTAATGTGTCTTTTTACAGATCCAGACTATGAATCCATCAATGGATAGCGACTAGTTTGGTTGAAGAAAGGGCTTGGGGAAACCGAGAAGGGTAAGTATTTGAGATGGTTTTGACATGACCATGTCTCTGGGCTGCGTGTGATGTACATTGGCAATGATAATATATTGGAATAGAGCCTTGGGACTCTGGAGAATCATTCTTTTAGGTCTTCCATCGGAAGTATATATTTTGTTTGTATGGCCAACAGATTCTGATAGTCATCCTTGTTAAGGTAATGCTGTATAGGCTGTTTTTTTATACCGTATTCATACTTGGAGATTAGAATATTGTTGCTGAGTTTGTTGACAATATAGGGTTTTCTCCCCAAGTGTGTAATGTTCCAAATAAACAAAAGGGAAGCGCCAGCTAAAACCACTTCTTTTGTTGAGTGCTGTATTTTTATTGCTGTATTTGTACGGGTTATATTATAAATTTTGGGTTCATTATCTATATTTGAGAATTTCCTCATAGTATATTAAAGTATTACAAATAATACATTATTATTGCTTTTTACTACTAATAGTTAAAAAAAAACTCTTTACTGTTATGAAATATTCTTTAGAAGGTTCAAATATTTGGTTATGAGCAAACACAAATAAAAGACTTTGGAAATTATGCTCTTACATAATTTTTAACAGCTGTGTTGATCAAAATAATGTTATTTTTTAGTCTGTTAATTAAAATTTAAGTTATTGATGAATACTCATTTCCCATTTAAATTTACTAAATACGTCACTGTGTACTTTATTTTTTTGAAGTTTTGGCACAAACTTGGAGTCCGTTGTTAGTAATTTTTTAATGAATTTTATTTGTTATGAAGCCATGTTAAAAAATTGTATGACAATTAAATTAAATATATTTTAAAAATAAAAACAATTCAAAAGTGAAAAACTTGTAAAAATAACTCGTTGTAAAAGTATCTTTGTTTTTGCCAAATATATTACGTTAAAGTTCATATATAACTAATCAGTAAAAAATGTTTTGTTATATAACTTTTAAGTAAGTATAAAGGTCAAATAAACTTATTATACACAAAAATTTAATAATATAAATGATTTTACTCTAGCAGTGTATGCATTATTTTTTGTAGAGAATTAAAAAGGTTAAATTAAAAAATCATTAAGAGATTTTGTCACATAAAAAAGAAGTGCAAGAATAATTAGAAGAAAACCTAGAGACTATTGTTGTAATTTCCTCTAAATACAATCAATGTTATCGTATCATAATTATTATATATCATCACTCTAATGAAATATTTACTGAATTGAGTATGGAAGTATTTTTTTTGTATGCATCACACAATGATTTGTTCTTGCTAGAGAACTCAATCATCACAAGACTTGGATCCATTCCAATAAATAGTCTTCACACATCATTACAATATATCTAGAACAAATTAACGACAATGTTCTTTTGTGAAAAATATTGTTCTAGAAAACAAAATGAAAATGGAAGACACTCAGAAAATTGAGCTTGCTCTTCTTCCGCCAGAAAAAAACCCAGATGATCTATAAAAGGGACCAGAAGAATGTATAGGCGTAATTTCATCTCCAGATTTTGGCAAAAAAAGAGGTGAAAATATATGATATTTATAAAATTAAAAGTTAAAAGATAAAATTAAGTATTCAGAGAAAATTATGTAAGTGTATTAAATAAATGAGAGTATAAAAAAAGAAAATGTAAGAATAATTAAATTTTGTTAATGTGGCTTGAAAAAAAGTAAAAGATGCGAGAGAAGGTGACATGGTACTTTGACATGAGTTATATATGTATTAGAATATAAAATTTCACATTAACGTTATGGCTTCAAAGTTGAACCTAGTTAAGAGGTGATCCTTTGACCCAAAAAGAGAAGGAACCCATTTTTGTTATGCATTGCATGGTTTCAATGAATAAGATAAGTCAACTTGAACAAAACCTTTGACATTATTGTCATCACAACTTGATTCTATCTTTTACTTTGGCAGAATATTTTGTTAAGAGAGTGCAGTGGTGTTTTGAGTTGTTTATTTGACTTGACTTTTGCGTATATGAAGATGAGTGCATGTTCTTACTTTGGTGTCAAGCATTTCGGCCATTAACTCCAAAATCTGCTTTGTTTTCATCCCATTCTCTACGACTTTCAAAGTCTACTTCCATCCAGTTGTCCACGTCCAACCATGGAACTTCTTTCTAAATTCTTTATTATATCTTTATCAATTGGATGAGACACACCAATTTTCTACAACACCTTCTGGCCTTCCAAATTCCAATGTTCTTTTAAAGGCTGCAGTTTCACTCATTTATTTTCAAGTTCAGCAGTATTTGCAAAAGCAAGCTGCTTCTGCTATTAGTTTAATTCTAGGCTTCCTTCACTGTTGGCTTATTTGTCAGAACTTTTCAAGAAAAAAAAAAACAGAAGATGCAGGCCAGTGAGGATCAGAAGATTCAACAGAATGAAGCCATTGGTTCAATTCAGCCAATAGGGACTCCATGGAGCACTGGACTATTTGACTGTCATGAAGATCAGACAAATGGTAGTATCTACTCTAGTTTAATTTCTTTAAATAAGTTATATAACTAGAGAAATTTTCATAGTATATAAGTGAATACAAACATCATATTATCGATCATTTCTTAATATTACACGTCTAAACTCGTTTTAGGAAGATAACTTAATGAAGTTAGTAGCACTTTCCATTACCATGAAATTGATTCTATATTCAATTTTGATTTTCCTATTGATTTCTATAGATAGGAGTCTTTAGATTTTTGGTAAGAAAAATTTAGGTGGGGGAGGTTGCTCTTCATTCCAAAGCTAGAAAGTAGCCTCAATGAAAAAGTTGTTTGATGAGTTTAATCTATAAGCTAATCTGCAGTGGCTAGGCCTAGATGGGAGTATTACTTTTTCATAAGCAGCTTCTGCTCAAAGACAGAGCTGAGCTGATGCCTAATTGAGCAAATTTTGCACTTTAAGCACTAAGTTTGTGCTAGGTCACAGAAGGGATAAGTTAATTATTCTTTTATTTGTCCTTATCTAGAAAGTTAGAAATAATTAGGTATCTTTATCATTTATCTTTATTTGCTTTAAGCAATATGCAGTGTGGTTGATCTAATTATCTGCTCCTTTTATTTTGGTTGGCAGCTGTTATGACATCATTTTTGCCGTGTGTAACATTTGGGCAGATGGCAGAAGTATTGGATGGTGGAGAACTTAGTAAGAACCCTAACCCTTAGCTCACCATGCATTCGTTTCTCATAACAATTTTTCCACTTTTGGATATAACTCCATGATTTAGGCTTGAACCCTTAATATTGGAATTCAAATATGAATTGTAGTAGTACATTACTTGGAAATAGAAAAGTTAGACAACACAGTAAAAAAGTCTCAAACATTAGATAATGTCATGTTTTCATGTTTTGACCCTTATCCACAAGATTTTCCATTCTGATTATCCAACAATTCTCACATTCAAATGATTTCAGGTTGTCCTCTGGGAAGCTTCATTTACCTATTAATGATGCCTGCTTTGTGCTCTCAATGGATAATGGGGTCAAAGTACAGAACAAAGTTGAGAAAGAGGTATAATTTGGTGGAAGCTCCATATACTGATATAGTCTCTCACATCTTTTGTCCATGCTGTTCCCTTTGCCAAGAGTTCAGAGAGCTAAGAATTAGAGGACTTGACCCTGCTCTTGGTAATTCAGCTCCTTCCTTCTGTTCTTACCATATTCATTTCTACATTCTTAATCATTATCTCACATAGTTTACTCCAATTTACATGCAGGATGGAATGGAATTCTTGCACAAAAGCATGCAAAACAGCAAAGTGACCAAACATTGAACAATCCTCCTTCAAACCAGTTCATGTCCAAGTGAACACATTTCTCTCATTATGGAGCTGTTAAAATTAAATTGAGTTGTATTTCTTTTGATTCATTTGGTGCTTCTTTCCTTTTAATGTTTGATGCTTGTGTCTGAATTATAAGAAAGAAAATAAAGCCTAGATTTGGCAAGTTTGGTATGATAAGTATATCATTGTATAAAGTGTTACATCCATTTTTACACGACTAACACATCTTAAATCTTAAATGTCGCCTATTGTATTAAAAAAGTTAATACATTTTAGTTCTTAATTATTAAAACTTCTATTGAAGATGCAATTGCCAAATATCTTATTCATGAATGCTTACAGCACACAGAAGCTGATCATTAAAAAAAGTTACAGTATCCAAATTATGTATGTCTCTGATTTTGGTAGTAAAAACATGACTAATTAACTTCAAGTGCACAATTACTGGGGTTCATTACATTGCCTCTTGTTGTGGATCATGAACCATGTTCCCTCTTTCTTCCTTCTTTGAGGCTGCTTCAGCACTAGGACCATAAGCCCAACAGCAAACCAAATAGTAAAGAAAATTAACAGCACTCATTATGGCAAGAAGCCAATAATAGTTGTCATAGTGACCCTTGTTAATGTTATCTGAAACCCAACTCTGTTTTCCACCTTTGGAAGTGATGTTATCCACAATGCTGAGTATAAGAGAAGCCACCAAGCTTCCCACAGCAGATCCTAGGCTGAACATAGATGCAGCAATGCTTGACATGCTGCTTGGAAACTCTGAGTAATAGAACTCTGATTGCCCTATGGCATTAAAGGCCTCTGCTATACCACACAGAACATTATGTGGGATAAGCCACATTGCAGACATCTTTAACACTGCTTCAGGATTATCAATATACCCCTCTTGTATTGCTTTCTTCCTCCTTATACTCTCAACAATTGCTGAAGTCACAAAGTCCAAAATGGAGAAAAACAGTCCAATTCCTATTCTCCTTTTGGCACTCACGGTTACTGGTTTTCCTCTCACTTTTGAAGCCAGAGGAAGGATGACACGATCATAGACACCCGCAGTTATGCACACTGCAAACATCATGAACACACCGAAAGAGCCTGCTGGAATTTGGAAGTTTGAAGTGACATGTCTGTTCATGGTTTTTGCTTGGAGCAACCAAAGTGATGTTTGGCTTGTGCTAACTGCCACCATGATACCGGTAGACCAAATAGGAATAACCTTGATGATTGCCTTCAGTTCTTCCACTTGCTCTATTGTGCAAAGACTCCATTTATTTGAAGCTGACCCATCAGAGGCTATGTCCTGTTCTCTGTCTTGGATGATGCAAGCTTTGTTTAGAAACCTTAGTTTATCAGTTGGAGCCATAAGGGTTGAGTCCTTGCCATGGTGGTACACGCCATTGGCAGTGGAATCTTTAGGTGGAAAGGAAAGCTTGCTGTTCTTGCAGGCAACGAAAAGAACTTGGGCAAAGCCAGTTATCAAGCTGGTGTGTGGTTTGTGCTTGACATAACGTGGGGAAATGAGGAAGAAGGAGAGAGTGGAGAAGAGCATAAGTGCTGCTGGGACCCCAAAACCCAGTTTCCAGCCAAAATGGTCTTGGATGTAAACTATTCCTGTCAAGGAAAAAACGACAGCAATGGTCTGAGAAGCTATGTACCAACTTATGAAGCTCTCTAAGACCCTTTGATTTTTGGTTTTGTTTTTTTGGCTAAGTTGATCAGCACCAAATGCCAAGGAGCATGAGATGCCACCACCTCCAATGGATATGAGAGCAAAGCAAGAGAGAAGGATAATGATTTGGGGTGTTGTTGCAGATTTGCAGTTTTCACTTGAATGCCTGCATGGCCTTGCCTCTGGGATCATGGCTGTTAACCACATCACCACCATTCCCTGCAAAAAATAGATATAATTGTAGTAAGGTATAAATTCCATTCCCTCTTTTCTTATAATTTCTTATTAATAGGTATAAATTATTAAATAAAAAGGATATCTTAATAATTTAAAACAGAATATCAAAACAAGAGAACATATACAAACACATTACCATTCATATTATTTTTTTAAAAAAATCCTATTAACATAACATTGTTAACCTTTTAAAGGCAATTTCTTCCACCATCTCCATACTTTCTTCTCACACCTTCATAAAATTTACAAATTTCAAAATTACTTAGGATTTTTTTGTTTCAATTGTATAATCCGTAAATCTTCTGAACTTTAGAATTTAAAACACAATTTTATATTCTAAATTTTAAAATTTAAAAAATATTTTCAAATCCAGAAAATCTATTCTAAATTCTAAATTTTAAAATTTCAAATATAATTTTATATTCTAAATTTTAGACTTTATAAATATATTTTTTTATCAAATTCTAGAATATAGAATACCATTATTCCACATTCTAGACTTTGGAATGTATGAATAAAACAATAATGAGAAGAAGAGTGTTTATCAAATTAAATTTATATGGAATTGAATAAATCTTGTGGATTTCCTTACATATGCAACAAGAATTAATATGTAAAAAAAAATGTATGAATATCATTTCTTTTAATCAGTATAATAATAATTTCAGATATTATATTTGCATGGACATTAAAATATATATTTTCCAGTAATTTTATATTTTTCATTATATATATGTTTAATATATTAGTCAGGATTTTGATAATAAATATTGTAAAGTTTTATGCTTCCTTTGACTGAAGTGATTAGTAGAATCAAGATCCGAAGCCATAAGCATTAGTTTACAAAGAATCTGTGTATTTTAGCTCTGATGAGAAGTTGCATTAAAAAAATGAGGAGTTAGAAATAAAAAATAGAAAGGAAGAGATAGGAACCAGGAAACTGAGAATTGAACCTAAACCAATGGCAACGAAACGACCCAAATAAGCATCAGCACCGAAAGCAGCAACCACAGGACCAAAGTTTGTTGCAGCAGACCATAAGAACAGAATCTTTGTTGCTTTCACTGCTCCCATTCTGTAATATTCCATCAAATACAACACCATGTTTGGAACAAGTCCAACACTCGCCACCTTAGCCAGTGCTTCATTTGCTGCAATTAATGATCATTTTCAACATCCAAATCAAACTCAACAAACAACTAAAACTAGTTACCATGTCTTTGTTTCTTACCTATGATGAAAGGCATGGTAATGAACCCACCCTTGCGCTGTCGATTCATCATCTCTTCCTCACTCTTCTCCATTTCCTTCTCCATCTCTGCTACAAACAAATCTGCATACTCTTCACACACAACAGTTTTCGTATTAATACACTACAGGAGTGGACCATGACCAATCATTTTTAAAACAAAATTCACTAATTCATGCAAAACATTTCTATTGACTATTATTTATAATAACAACTCAGTATCTTTTCTTGATTCTAGTTGAACTCATTTTTCGATATAGGTTTTTTTTATTAATTTCAGTAATTTATTAACTAAGTAAAAAATATGTTTAAAATATTAATTTTTATTCATAATCTAAACTTTTAGATCTATTGCATACTAGTAAAAAAATTAGTGAAATGAGTCATTGTCAATTTTTTTTAGATGTTAAACAGATTTTCAACTTATAGAATGTTAAAACATATCGTATTTACCGATCGTTAACGTGATGAATGTTATATTATTATGATACACTCTACGACGTTTGTTAACTTAAAAAAACCTTATTTCAATATTTTTTATTATAAATATTTAAAAAATAAATAAAATTTTGACAAAAAAAATCTAATTTTACATTATAATAGAGAAAAGAAAATATATTTAACCATAATATTAAAGACACTATTATATATATTAAGTGGAGGTGCTTTGTTGGTGGGATTAGAAATACATGAAGTGTTGTGCCGATTAAGTATGATCACCCAATAATTGGATACATTAACGTTTTTTCTCCTTTCTTTTTTCTTAATTATTGATTCAAAAAGATACGGGACGTACAGCGTAAGTATTGTAGGATCATGTGCAAAATTTATTATATATTTTACTTCCTATTCATGTGCAATATTTCTAATTTTTTTTGTTGATGTATGATATGTGTTAGGAACTCATAATTTTAAATAAAATCTTTTTTCTCATCTCTTTTTTTACTTTATTTATAAAACTTAAACCTCAAACTCGTCTCAAAGAATTTTAATGTAGTTTTACTCAAATCAACGTAATTAATGTTCCTGGCTATTAACATTATAAAATTTTCTTATTTATTATTTTATAGAGAATACATATATTTTACATTTTATACAATATATTCAATACTTTCTTATTTTTGGTGAACAAAATTATTAATATAAGTAGATGTTGTATAAAAAAAACAAATTATATATTTTTTTAATACAGAAAGAGAACGTTTTAAATGACAAGGTTATTAAAATGAAGGAAAAAATTATATGGAGTAACAGATTGTAATTAAAAAAGAATAATGATTATTATCATATCCTCTTATTATTATTATTACCATAATAGAGTAACTCCATTTATTTTTTCAAATTTTGACTAATTTCAATGACTTGTGAGTTTATTTACTTAAGTTCTTAATCAAGACAAATTTAACATGCAAATTAGCAATCTCTCTTTTGGCTTTGCTTTTCTGCAACACAGAGAAAAGATAATGAAATTCTAGATGTTACTGTTATTCTTCTTCTTCTTCATTTCTATCTGGTTTATCCATGGCTCGCAATACACTCCCCACATACAAAATCCTTGTTCCCTCACAATAGAACTAAAACCATTGAGTGGATTCTCATAAAATTTATGGTCTGTAGCATTTATAGTATCATTACAATTCTACTATGCAGCAAATTTGTATCTGCACACACAAATGTTAATATAATACATAAACATATATGTGTATAAGCGCCTAATTTGACTAGTAGTGAACACATATGGTTATCTAAATTTGAGTGTGAATCACTAGATAGCAATGAAGGGTATTTGCTACATCAACTTTCAAACACTTAATCCTTTGATCCATTTTCTTTACCATTGTTGAAGTCTTTCTCAACATTCCTAAGTTCAGTTGAAGCTCTCTCCTCCCTTGAGCCATTTTCTTCACCAACCTTGCTTACTTCATCAACGGTTGGTCCATAAACCCAACTGCATAATAGGTAATAGAGTATATTAAGAGCACTGAGTCCAGAAATAACCCAGTAGTACTTGTCATAACGACCCTTGTTAATGTTATCCGAAATCCAACCCTGTTTTCCCCCACTTGAAGTAACGTTTTGAATCACACTGAATACAAAACTAGATACCAAGTTTCCTGCAGCCATTCCCAGTCCAGAAAGAGAAGTAGCAACACTGGACATACTCTTGGGAAACTCTGTGTAATAAAACTCATTTTGGCCTATTGCATTGAATGCTTCAGCAATGCCACCCAAGATGAGTTGTGGGAAAATCCATAATGCAGACATATGCAACACTGCATGAGCATTGTTAAGATATCCCTCCTCGATTGCTCTTTTTCGCCTTGTAGTCTCAACAATTGCTGAAACTACCAGATGGAGAAAAGAGAAAAGTAAGCCAAGTCCCATTCTTCTCTTTGCATTTATCCTCACTGGTTTCCCTCTTAGTTTTGATGCTAGAGGAAGAACGACTCGGTCATACAGAGCTATCCATAAAAATATTGAAAGCACCAAGACTACACTGAAAGAACCGGGTGGCACTTGAAAGTGTGAGGTGATGTGTCTGTTCAAGGATTTAGCTTGAAGTAACCCAAATGAGCCTCCAATGTTAACTGACATCATGATCCCTGTAGACCACAAGGGAATCACTTTAATAATGGCTTTTAATTCCTCTACTTGATCTACTGTGCAGAGGCTCCATGGATTTGATGCTGAGCCATCAGAGGTGATATCTAGTTCTGGATTTTTTATAATGCAAGCTCTGTTCAGAAACCTGGAAGGTAAAGCATGAGCTGAAGTTAAGTGTTTCATGATGCACAAGATATGCCAAAGATGAAAGGATGATGATTTGATGTTACCTTAGTTTATCAGTTGGAACAACAAGATCTGAGTCCTTCTTATGATGGTAAAGTTGAGGGGAGTTCTTGGGGGGTAATGAAAGTTTTCTGTTCTTGTAGGCAACAGCAATCACTTGTGCAAATCCAGTCAACAAGCTGGATTGTACTTTGTTCTTTAGATAAAGTGGAGAGGCAAGGAAGAAGAAGATGGTGGATAAAAGCATGAGTGCTGCTGGAACTCCATAACCCACTTTCCATCCAACATTGTCTTGGATGTAAACTATTGCAGTGAGTGCAATGATGACAGAAATAGCAGCCGAAGCATAATACCAGCTGAAGAATGTTTCCAAAATCCTGCGGTTGTTGGGGTTATCTTTTCTGTTGACCTGGTCTGCACCAAATGCTAAGGAGCATGAAAGACCACCATTTCCAATAGACATGAGTGCAAGGGCCGAGATTAACATTGCCATTTGCCCTCCTGTTGCCGATTTACATCCTTCAGCTTCATGGCTGCAAGGGGGAGGCCGTGCCTGTGGGATCATAGCTGTTAACCACAGCAGTGTCATTCCCTGTGGACAAAGAAAAAAAATTGTTGAGACTTTCTTTTTTTTTGATAAGCAATTGTTGAGACTTTCTGATTATAGCACTTCTTAAACAACACCAAATCTACTAATCCCGTTGGAAGATTACATCGTTGTTGGTCATCCTAGTTAACAAAGAGGGTACACAAGATTGGCAAAGTCCCTAATGGTAGTTAAAGAATTGATGTGCAATAGAATCATAAAGAAGTTTACATAAAATATTCTCTTCTGGTATAATTGTACCTATCTAGCATTCACAAAAACATGAAACTTTGACGGCACTTTTCACTTGTATTATTCTTTCATCTTATAAAAATCGATTTTATGAAGTTGAGTTAGGCTTAAAGTTCGTTATATTTTAAATTCATAAAATTCAGTTCTTATGAATTGTGAATAAAAAAAAGGGTTATGTTCGAAGAGATTTCAACAGAATCAGAGGATTTAGCAACAATCCAATTGACCGTATGCAATCATATACTACTCATTAATAACTAATTTCAATCTCATCTTAAAAGTGACAAGCTTTACCTTCTTTCAGAAAATGCCCAACACCCCAGTCCAGAAAAACATGTCTTGTGAATATTTATTTCCGAAAATGGTCACATACTGTCATTATTAAGATCTAGAACCGTTTTGTGTAGCCGCTTTCAAATTAATTAGCTGATTCTTTTCTCAGGAATCTGATACCCAGAGTGGTGCTCAGTACTCTTATATTGCACAACTAAAGGGCAAGAGAAGAAGCAAGCTCCAAAACTGAATCATTCAAGTAAAAACACTAAAAGAAAAAGAAAAAAACAATACCAGAAAACTGATGGCAGAACCCAACCCAACAGTGAGGAATCGACCCAGATAAGAATCAGCAATGAAAGCACCCACCACAGGGGTGAAATTGCTCGAAGCAGAGGACAAGAGAAGTATCTGGGTTGCTTTGGCAAGGTGAAGCTTGTAGGTCCCCATCAAGTACTGTATCATGTTAGGCAAAAGGCCCAAACTTGCCACCCTCGCAAGTGCCTCATTTGCTGCCATATCAACCAAAGATCCATTGAGTGAAAGGAAACAAAATCCAAGTATTGTAAATGAGCAAGTAAGCATGGTTTATTGCACCCACCAATGATGAAAGGCATGGTCACAAGACCACCCTTGCGCTTCTGAGGCTGTGGAATGTGTTGGGTAGACACTTCTTCACCTTCAAGGGAACCAAGCTCCACTTCCTTCTCCATTCTGGTTCGACCGAGGAAAACACACACGACCAAGTGACCAACAATTTAGACACTAATAATGTCCATGCATAGCACAAAAGCTTATATATGGAGTGATGTCAGTGCTTGCGAAGGATCTGCAATGAATGATGAATTTGCGTGTTCATACGCATGCATATCTGGAATCAACCTTCTCCATGTCTCAACAAGTTCCAATATATATCTTTAAATATAATTTATATTGCCTAATAATATGTTGCAATTATTGAACAACCCAATAACATCAAATGCTGTGACTCACGAGTCAAAGGTTGCTTCGATTATTATAGTCACCTTTTCAAATACGAAAACAATATAATAAAAAAACTGGTTCAGATTGCATCATGTTCATACTGACACCCAAACTGGTGTGTATTTAACGGAGACGTTGCAAATACAAAAAGCATCACACATTTTAACTAATAAAAGACAAAAGTTTAAGAGTTTTATAGAAGTTTTTTTCTTCAAAATGTATTTAAGGAGAAATTTATTTCAACAAGTTCATATTATATTATCAATGTAGGAAATTTTATATTTTTAATTGATTAAAATTTATTATGAATGTGATTTTGAATGTAATTATTATAAAAGTGAATAAAAATGTTTAGTAAATTATAGTGTGAAACTTCTTTACACTAAACATTTATTTGGGAGATGAAGGAAAAATAGAGTAGGAATTGTTTAGTTAAGATGAAACTGAGTAGAAATTAAGAAACAAAATACTAATAATATTCGGTTTCATGTTTGTTCGAAGACGAAGACTAAATTTTCAAAGGTGGTGGGTCCACCATTATCTCCAAAGCCACCACATGCCACTAGTGAACATCAGAAAACACAAACAACTTATGAATAAAAAGAACCATGGAAATGTTTATGTTCTTGTAAATGAAACGTAACTCTATGACTTTCTGACACGTTTATTAAATGATGTATCTGATTTAAAAAATATATTTTAGATTTATGATAATTTTAGCACAATCTTAAAAAGAAAAAATATATTAATTTTTAAAAAAAATTAAATTTATTGTATAAATTTTTAATATGATTATAAAAATAAGAATAAATTATTTTGAACCAACTATGAGAAACACATTTCTGTTAAGATTATAGACGTTAAATTTTTATCATTCAGTCAACAATAAATACCTATTATTATATATTATGAGATTTATTGTTGACTGAACGTTAAAAATCTAACGTCTATAATCATAACAATTTCTGCTAAAAACAAACTGAAACATACTTGTGGATATAAATGTTTATTTTCAATTTATATGATTCGTAGTTATATAATAATAGATTTGTGTCTCGTATTCTACATTTTAGATATTATATGTATCTCCGTATCTCTATATCCGTGTTGTATTAGTAGTGTCCGTGTTAACGTATATACTACATAAGTTTCCATTGTGCAAGTAGGTTTGGTTTATTTTTTCAACTTAATGTTTTTTTTTCACCGGTGGATAAATTATAGTTGTTGTATATGAAGTTATAATTTAAGAAATCCGATAGATAAAGTAAGAACTCAAATAATTAAGACTCTCGTATTAATAAAATTCTAAACAAAATATAATCAAACCTTATTTTAATGCTTTCTGTTTTTACCAACTATTTGGCATAATTCTCCCGTATGATTGTAGAGTGATTCCTCCATCGACAAAGATTAATGTGTGAAATCGATCGAAAAGAAACTTCACCCATAAGAAAATTGGTAAGAGCCTAAAATCAATCAATAAACATGTTAAACAACTAAGAATGAATTTTTGTAAACAGATAAAAAAATTACTAAAAAAGTTACATACAACACCATGATTGGTAGTTACTATGACAAGTTATATTAGTTAATCATGATTTAACCTTGTTTATGGTGTTAACATCACCACCCAAATAAAATATATATAAGTTGAGTGACTCCACTTATCTTATCCAGTGTAGTAATTGCATTGAGTTAGTAAAAAACAAAACGTAATTAGTGATGGAGATTAGTGGATTAGTGATACCTAATGAGTGGTTTTGCATTCACACACACCACAAACAAACGTTCACATTTGAATCACCTTTCTTTGTTCATGCTACCTTTTTCTCTGCTACTTAGTTTGAACGCGACTCATCACTGTCGTTTTAATGATTGTGACACGTTACATTTTTTTTTTCCTTTTTAACTAACACCAAGAAAGATTGACGTTAATAGTGGTTTTTATAATCAATTGAACCGTGACAATTGTGATAAAAAAGTTTAATTAGTGGAAATACTTTCAGAAGGCAAAAGATGTTGTTATGTTGAGAACGAATTCACTTTCCTTGTGACAATGACGGTGCTTTCATTGTTCCCAATTATTCATTGATTTCATTTTGTCCTATATATCATCAATCTACTTCCCATAACCTAAATTTGCTTTGGAAGTTTTATATAATTTCATTTGGGGTGGTGCTATTCAACTTAAGGGTGGAGTATACAAATATAATAGCTGTTAATTAAATACCTATGATTTAAGCTTTAAATTAGTTATTATTGTTAACTTGATATCTCATACTAAGACTTCAAATAACAACTATTAAAAAAAAATGGGAAGAATTAAACATCTATGACTCTAAGTAGGAATACTTAGTGATCTTATGGGAGATTTTTTTTTTTAAGTTCTGATTGCATATATTCTTCTCTATTATTAGTGTACAATACTTCAACTTGTGTTTTGTACCGAATCTCAATCATTTTATAAACTTTCTGAAATAATCCTCAAACTTCAGTTTTGGACTAGTACAATCACTAATAAATCTTACAAACTATAATGATCCACTCAATGTTGTAACCTTAGATGGACCCCATATATCAAAGTGAATGATCATACAATGAAAAAAATTATTTGAAATTAAAGAAAAATAAGTTTTGTGACTCTTTGCAAACTCACAAACATCACAATACGATTGAATGAGATGGGTATGTGCATACCCTAAATCTTAGAGAATTAGTTTGAGCCACAAACCCTCGCAAAGTCCACAAAATTCATTTAAGTTTAGTTTCTACACTAGATCTAGCTGCAACCTTTTGCTTTTTACTTTTTCATCTGACAATATTACCTCTATAAATGTGAAGTATCTAAAGGTTAATCTTCTATCATCAAAAGCACTTGCCCAATTTGCCCATATATAAACCATCATCCTTGTAATTGAAGTTCTTCTTGAACAATATACACCAATTTCCCTATCAGTATTCAATTTCCTTTCAATTGGAGAATTTGTTGGTTTGCATGTTGTCATCCCATATTCTATCCTTCATCTAGAGATAACAATACTTGATTTGTACTAATTTTGGCTATAAGAGCAAACATCAACATCCTAATGGTTTCTTCCTTGACAATTGAGACCGTCTTAATAGAAAGTGAATTTAAGTATAACTCATTATCACAAAACTGACTTACAAATCGAGAATTGTCACAATTTATATATTGTAAATTGACTTTATTTCTAGTTGACATGAAATTTCTACCGAATCACCCACAAATATCTAGTTTTATGTTCGAGATGTATATACCTCGATGTGAAGAAGATGTATAGCAGATTTTACATAAACTATAGATTAAACCAATTTAGATTATCTATATAAGTGAGAATAAACTTAATCTTAAAAACTAATTTTATAAAGTTGAATTTGATTTAAATATGATAATTTTTTTTAACAAAATTTGTAAGTAATGATTGTCTTGATTTGTATAGGATAAATTGAAGACCTAACACATTGACCGACTAAGACAGTTAAACGCCACATTTGACTAATGGCGTGTTTGATATTTGGGTGAAATGAAGTGATTATGTGAACGTGAATGCTATGTTCAAACACACTTAAACGGTCCCATACAATGTAACCGCGTTAGGCTCCTTTCTCCCATGCTCAATCCAACATCACTACAAAATTAGTAATCATAATAATAATAATAATAATAATAATAATAATAATAATAATAGAAAACTAGCGCATGCTTCACGAGGCCCATTTCTGAGTTATGGAGAATTATTACTCTCCACAACTTTTATGGGTGGGGTCCACACTCCACACATTCCAATCACCAATTCATCACATCACCTTCTATAACGTGGTCCTATTGCAATCTTCACCATTCAAAATATAAATAATAATATTAAAGTATTAAAAATAATATAAATAAAAAGTTGGTATATTTGTTAAACAAATTATACATTAAAATTGGCCAAGCTTGTAGCACTAAAATAAAAGGCCCAAGAAAAAAAGGATCTATACGAAAGCAATTGCTTTTGCACCATATCACTGCACCCAATTCCAGTAAAAAAGACGAAACTGTCCTTAAAATTTTTTTTCCAAAATATGTGTTCCAGATTTTTTTTTCCAGAACAAAATTTTATTTTACAGATTTTTTATTCGGAATGGTTTTTTTATTTTTGTTTTCGGATTTTTATTTCTGAAACACAATAATCTCTTTTCCGAATTTTTTTCCAGAATGTATTATTTTTAATTTCAAATTTTTTTGTTCAAAATAGAATTTTAATTTTTGTTTCCAGATTTTTATTTCCAAAACTCAATAATCACTTTCAGATTTATTTTTCCGGAATATATTATTTTCAATTCCAGATTTTTATTTCTGGAATAAAGGACATTTTTGGAAATTAAAAAAATATGTTGGGTATAGGTTAAAAATGATTGGGTGTATATGAAAGCAGCGTTGTTTGTTCTTTGGGCCTTTAGAGTTCCAAACATTCAGGCTTTTACATCCTGCACTAACATAATTACTAACTTCACTTCCACAACTTTTAAAATGAACATTTTACTTTTCATAATGGTGATTTTTATATTATCTGTTCTCAAATTCTTTCTAAACAATTTTTTTAGAATTTTAAGAACATAATTTTGTGGAAGGATTTTCAAAACAAAATTTTCACAACAAGATTTCTAGAAAATATGAGATGTTTTTTAGAAGGCAGTTTTATAAAATATACAAAATACTTTCTAAATCATACGATATATTTTTCAAAATAAATTAAAAATACAGTGAAAAAGAAAACAGAGTGACAACAATGACTATACTGGAAGCGATAATAATGATTGTATGGAAAAAATATTTTAAATTTTTGGCTTTAAATAAAGGGTTGCAATTAGTAATCATGGTTGCAGGAAGCAAAAGGCAACCTTCAATACTCATTATGAAAAGGCTTAAATCCAGTTATCTCCAATTCAAAGCATTTTTTTTTTTCAATCTCATATTGAATTCAATTGCTAATGTTATTAATTGGATAGTTAATATATTATATAAAATGATTGTAAAGTGAATCTAACAATTTAAAAATATATTTAAGTGAATTTATTTATCATAACTATTGTATTTAAATGTAATTTTTCAATATTTATCAAAGTATAGATTTTACAATGTAAATAACAGTAGTGCATATATGAATACTATATGCAGACTTTTACTTTTTTTTTCACATTTTTTTTATAAATTAAAAATATATATTTTATATGAGTTTACTAGTTTCTTCCACGAGAAATAATGTTACTAAAATTGGATAAAATCACTGTACGTATAACTAAGTTAAAAACTACTAATTTAGTTAAAATAACTTATATTATTTTCTATTATGTTCTACAGCCTTTTTATACAGCAAATTCGCATATCCCTACTTCGTATACAAATAGATTATATACGTAGACTGTAAAGTAAAATAAGTTTATGTTTTAGTTCAGTCATAAATTATCACATATAAAATAAATTCACTAATTTTATAATAACTATTTAAAAATAATAAAACCAAAGATAATATTCTATTAACCAGTGGTAGTGGATTTTGATTACACTATATCAATATTAAATTATTACTACAAGAAAATAATGAAATATAAATTAACTTTAGAAAAAAATAATTAGTTACTATAATGACTAAATTAGAGATCATTTTAAAACTAAAAAAAAATTGTTTCTAAATTAGTTTCTATTATTGTTAAATAATTTTTAAATTACACTACAAGAAAATTATGAAATAGAAACCAATTTTTAGAGACCAAAATAATTAGTTACAATAGGAACTAAAATAGAGACCATTTTATAAACTAAAAAAAAAATTGGTTTCTAAATTAGTTTATATTATTTTCTATTATTGTTAAATAGTTTCTAAATTGGTATCTTATTAGCAACTAAGGTTTTAACTACCAATTATTTAGTTTCTAAATTTGGTAGCAAAAACATTGATTGATAATTAGATACCAATTTAGAAACTATTTAACAATAATAAAAAAATAATAGAAACTAATTTAGAAACCAAATTTCTTTTTAGTTTCTAAAATGGTCTCTAATTTAGTTACTATTGCAACTAATTATTTTGGTTTCTACATATTGGTTTCTATTTCATGATTTTCTTGTAGTGTTAGTATGTAATCAGCTACCAAGGTTTTAACTACCAATTATTTAGATTCTAAATTTAATAACAAAAATATTGATAACTATTTAGATATATATCAATTTAAAAATCATTTAATAATATAAACTAATATATGAAATGATATCTAATTTAGTAGTAACTAATTATTTTTTTTCTCTTTTGAGATTAAAGAAGAATAATATGTTGTGAGATGATATAATATGCATGGTCATGGTGATGAAAGTGTGACGTGGGAATGGAAGGAAATGGGGGCATATGGGTGCAGTTGAGTATGATGAAATGGTGAAAGTGGTCCAATATCAACATTCGGGTCACCCACGCCACATCCATCCACATGAATCTCTGACAACAATTTCTTTGCTTTTCATTTCTTTTTACCTCTTTTCCAATTACACTCACTAACCAACAAACATAAATAATCACTACTCTTCCCACCATTCAAACCTCTTCTGCTACAAAACAACAACATTAAATGTCTCTGCATGCATCTTCCAAACCCCACATACAACCATCACTTCTTCAAACTTAAACTACCTTTTTTACTTCTACATGCATCTCTCCATGCAAATTTCTCATACAAGAAGCTATGCTACAGATAAGTATTTCAAAATTACAGAAGATTGTGGAACTGCATAAGGATGTGTTATTGAAACTCTTTTTGTGTGCATTTAGATAGAACGAAAACAAAATGAAGGTTTATAAGAAGTAGAATTATTGTAAGTATTTATGAAAAAGAGACATATGAGAGGCAATCTAAAAAAATATTATTATTGCTTTATAAAGTTAGTTCAAAGCATGTCAAGAAATTGGATATGCATAAAATATTATAATGAAGAAGACGAGATTATTCCCTCAGAAAATGCTCTTTTAACAACTCCCGTCAGACATGTATTATATTCCCCCCAGAGTGTCCTAACTTTTTAGCTTTCTGCGATATGGAGAAAAATTATACACTAATTGTGGAAATGCATTATTGTTGTTTAAATATTTTAAACTAATTTCTTAAATAAAACTTACAAAATTTATGACTTTCAATCGGGAACTTACAACGAATTACAGATAAAATATGATCATCTCAACAAATAAAAATGAAAGCAAAATTATTACTATACGACAAGTTTGTACAAAAATATCTACAAACTTCATGGCTGTAGAAATAAAAAGAAAAAGAAATGGGTTATAAGATGTGTGATATTATGAAAAAACACAATGTTATAAAAAAAATACATGTTACAGCCCTAGATAAAATTAGAGTTTTATTAAGTAAATCATAATGACTCATTAAAGTGTAATAATATATATTTAAAATGTTTAACAAGAGTGAATTACTACCATATTTGTCTTCACATTAATAAGCTTCTTATGTTTGATTAACCTCTCCTGAAGTCTTTGACTCTTCCAAGAAGTTCATTAGAAAAGTGAGCGTGAAGGTTAATTGTTCTGCATCTCTGAGCTTATATTCTTCAAATTTAAATAAACAAATGCTGTAACTTATTTATTACTGGGGAATTAAAAACATTATAAATATTGGAATTTTAAAAACAAAGAGTGAATGTGAAATAGTCACGTATCAGCAACTATGGGTAACAATGAGAAGAAAACAAGGAAGAAATTCCGGTGCATAATGCATATTAGAAGAAGCAAAAGGTTTAGAAAAAGTTGAAATTCCAAATCCTCCTACCTAGATCAGAGTGAGTACATACTACGATGTTATATTATATCATCTCATCCACAAATTTATTATTCTTCAAATATATGTTTAAAATCCTCCGCCGTATATGGCGGTGCTCCACTCACTTAGGCTCACAACATGTTGGGTACAAGACACCGGAACCAAGCACAACCCTCTACTCTTCAAGTCCTTTGCTTTATCTTCTGCATCCTGCACACAATCAATTAATTATATATTATAAGTGAGTGTAAACCTCATCATATAACTCGATTTTATAAAGATGAGTTATTGGTTTGTTGGTTCAGGGAGATTATTGGTTTGTTGTTAAACACATGAGGTTGTAGTCTTCTAGTTTTTTTTTTATACGGATTGGGATATCCCTGAAGTATCTCTGAAATTTATTTTATTCATTGCTGAGAAAAAAAAAATGAGTTAGACTTAAAGTTTATTTCTTAATACGGTATTATAGTCATTTCAAATCTATTTTAGCAATTGTTTGTTGATCTTATCAGGTCATCCGCTATCGACCGTTATTGAACCACCCATAATATATATAGTCACACGCACGAGTTGGTACCATTGACATGCGTTGGAGATCCCACTAAATATTAAGTTTTATGAGATTATTAGGGTTTAGAGTCACTTCTAAATAATATTGAGATTAACCATGCAAAGTCGTCTCTCAGTGAATATTCAAGCATCAACAATGAAGAAGACTAAACTCGTAGTGTAATCAGTTGTTCTTTTACGTACCTGGTTTGGAGCTCCTTTTCTTTTCAGTCCATTGTTGGCATTCAACAGCTAGAGAGAAAATAAAAAGTGTGAATTAGTAATTTTTCACTTGCCTCATCTCATGCGTTAAAGGATGTTATGAAAAGCTGAGAAATCTGCTTGTTTAAACTTTCAATGGCTTCGAAGTCTTTTGGCTGATTAAACTAATATTTCAATAATTGTAAATAAGGGCTTTATAATGAATTGATGGATCCAATAAAGCATACCTTTCCCTGTGGACCTGTGTTGTTTGAAAATAAAATTTAAAAAGAAAAAGAAAAGAAAGGAAGAAACATTCCCTTGAATTATATAATAGAAAAATAGGCCATTTTTGTCTTTCTGAAACTAGTGCGTCAAGTCTATGGGAAATGGGTGCTTACAGACTGTTGATTCCTCATGTTTTTTGATGCATCGTCCACGTAAGGAGAGCTCAGTGCCTGAATCCAAGGATGCCAAAAAGGAATAAAATTTTATAACTCCCATAACTCAACACTCTTTTTGCTCAAACTATAACTGCATGCTTTTACTCACTCTCAATACCTTACAAACGTATAAATAACATAAACTGCCAGAAACATCACCTCAATTTGACCCTGCAGGAACCTTATATATCCAATGCCTTCTAACAACACAGAAGCTGTGTCAGTCTGCAAAAAATGTGAAGCACATCACAAAACGAAGGCTGATCTTTATTCAATGTTAAAAGTGAAGTTTGGAAAAACAATGTTCATCGGGACTTCTTAAACCATACACAAATAGCCCTTGTAATAATGCTTCTCCTACAGTTTTGTATGCTTTGTTTATCATAATAATTGATCAGATATATTTAATGAAACTTACACACTCCTCTTAAATAACGTGTCTGTATGTGTATCGACACATGCATTAAACAACAACATTGTAGGATAAATATCGGATGAAGTGTCAAATTCAAAAACACAATTTCTTAAGTTATATAGTTAAGTTGATTAATTGTTACCTTTCCAAACGGGGAAACTAG